>NC_045449.1:34512490-34575948 GCF_002776525.5 Piliocolobus tephrosceles
ATTATTAATATATATTATTAATTAATATTTATTTATTATTAATATATTATTAATTAATATATATTTATTATATATACACACACACACATATATATATATTTATTTATTATTATTTTTTTCTCATGACATGAGAAAGTCTGGGAAGCCCTGCTCCATCGGATTTGTTTTTTTGTTGTTTGTTTTTTGTTTTTGTTCTTTCTTTTTTGAGACAGAGTCTCGCTCTGTCACCCAGGCTGGAGGATAGTGGCACAATCTCGGCTCACTGCAACCTCCGCCTCCTGGGTTCAAGCAATTCTCCTGCCTCAGCCTCCCAAGTAGCTGGGATTACAGGCATGTGCCACCACGCCTGTAAGTTTTGTATTTTTGTATTTTTAGTAGAGACAGGGTTTTGCCATGTTGACCTTGCTGGTTGCAAACTCCTGACCTCAGGTGATCAGTCCGCCTCAACCTCCCAAAGTGCTGGGATTACAGGCATGAGCCACCGTGCCTGGTTGGATTTGTTTATTTCTAAAATATTGTGTGTTTGTATCTGTCTACACACATGCAACTCAATTCACTAAAATATATTAATATTTTCTTACAAGTGTATAGATGATATTACTTTTGTGGCCATACAAGAAGTTTCTTGAAGTTCAAACAACAATTCATATAGAATATTCGAC
Source organism: Piliocolobus tephrosceles (assembly GCF_002776525.5). Lineage (NCBI taxonomy): Eukaryota > Metazoa > Chordata > Mammalia > Primates > Cercopithecidae > Piliocolobus > Piliocolobus tephrosceles. The sequence goes on from NC_045449.1 coordinate 34,513,153, forward strand.
AACCCTGTTTTTCTGGATAAAGCTTGAAACCGTGGAGAAACAAAACATCACCCTACCCTCAGAGAGCACACAGTCTAGGAAAAATGATTCCATTTGAAATAATTCAAATACATTTTAAGCTCAGTAGGTTTATTAATATTAGGCAACAATGAATGACTGCTTAATATTCTTCATTTTATCCTTTAAAAATTTTGGCATTTTGATTTTTCTTTATTAAAAAATATACTTTAAAAATTGGAGAGGGAAAATGTCTTTTAACCTCACTGAATAAAAGAAAATAATTGAAACTTTAATTTTCATTTTAAAAGTAATTACATGCAGTGATAGCCTAATTTTGATGGCATGGTAGTTAGCAGACAGCTGCTTTTATTTTAAATGGAATTGCATTTTTAACAGAAACTACTCTCATTGTTTGCTTTCATCTTCTAAATAGGAAAGCCAGTTTGAGGGTTGAATATTTATCTGGTGCGTTTGATGGAGCCAATTAAGATAATTCAGGTTAATAGAAAAAAATAATTTAATATGTTTCTCACTTAGCTGATTCATAAAGTTGACAATGACTCCTGTCTACAATAGCTATTCCAAAAAAGTCTATGATAAATTCAGCCTTCTTCTTAAAGGAAAAACAAAATACTGTAAATTTTACTCAGAACTCATAGTTTTAAATTTCATTAATTGTACACAATAAATTGAAGTGACAATATTTATATAATATAGATTTCAAGATTATCTTCTCAGCATGTATGAAGATTGATTATGATGTTTCATTATAGCTATGCACCTACTTACATCAAAAATTAATGTATCACAGCTGTGTCTTTCAGGCAGTAGTTAAAATAAAAAGAAATACTTCACTAGATAGGATAAATACTAACAAGAGGTTGCTGCAGACCCCAAAGTGCAACCTTTTTTTTTTTTTTGAGATGGAGTCTCGCTCTGTTGCCCAGGCTAGAGTTCAGTGGCGTGAACTCGGCTCACTGCAACCTCTGCCTCCCAGGTTCAAGCGATTCTCCTGCCTCAGCCTCCCGAGTAGCTGGGACTACAGGCACACACCACCACGCCCAGCTAATTTTGTATTTTTAGTAGAGACAGGGTTTCACCATGTTGTCCAGGATGGTCTCGATCTCTTGACCTCGTGATCCACCTGCCTCAGCCTCCCAAAGTGCTGGGATTACAGGCGTGAGCCGCTGCACCCGGCCTGATGATTGGGTATCTTAATTTTTACCTGGGAGGCTAGAGTCACTCGTGTGACTACAACAGGGTGGGTATTTGGTTATTTTTGTGATTGTTTAATGTTTTCGTCTGTGTTCATGTTCAGACTGAGTAAGTTGCAATCTTGTTATTGTCTTGTTCCACCATGGTTACAGAATGACCTTATATGATTATTATTGTTATTCTGTGAAAACTGCTTATCTTGCGTGAGGGAACGCTATAGACTAGTTAGCTGCCAGCTGCAGGCTGTCAGGGTCATCTTGTTGTTTATCACATTCTCAATCAGCTATTAAGCTTGGACTCTGACATGTGCTTGTTTCCACATAGGACTTTACGAAACCCAGGTCACAACGTGTGACCAAGAGTTGGGAAGAGGGATAGTCCCCCTGTTTCCGTGGAGTTTCCATGCAATGACTTTGAGAGTTTGCTGCTTCAGGAATGCTCTGGGCCTGATGGCAGCATCCTCTTCAGGGCTGGGGTCAGGGGGTGAAAGGGAGCTGCTGCCCTCCAGTGGCTGTCTGGGAAATTACATCAATGACTGTACCCCCAACTCAAGTTCAGATTTTCTGGGAACTTCCCCGAAAAAGGCAAGGCAGAGCAGAAGGAAAGATTTGCCTGGGAGTAAAAGCCAGCAAGTTTTCAGGTATTACTGTTAATATAGCCCCATTAGTACTCTCAACTTTGTGAAGCCTGGAAAAATGTGGATTATGTGACTTGTAGGTTTGTGGTAATTATATACTTTGTTGCTTTTATAATCAGAGAAGGTATCTGTTGAAGATAGAAGAATAAGAACTTAAATATTTGTGGCCAGGCTGGGTGGCTCATGCCTGTAATCCCAACACTTTTGGAGGCCAAGGTGGGAGGATTGCTTGAGGCTAGGAGTTTCAGACCAGCCTGGGCAACAAAGCAAAACTCCACCTCTAAGGAAATTCTTTTTTAAAAATTAGATGGACATGGTGGTGCATATCTGTAGTCCTAGCTACTTGGTAGGCTGAGGCAGAAGGATCTCTTAAACCCAGGAGTTCAAGGCTGTAGTGAGTTATTATGATCATTCCACTGGACTCCAGTCTGGATGACTGAGCAAGACCTTGCCTCTCTATAAAAGTACCATGCAACTTAGAAATACAGCACAATTAAAGAAGAGAGGGTTAGAAAAGTTTTTAATATCAAGGATTACATAAATAAAGATTAAAATTTCACTTAAGTTGGAGAGGATGCTGAGAAACTGGAATCATTCTGCATTGCTGATGGGTGTGTAAAAATGTGAAGCTGCTGTAGAAAACTATGTCAGTTCCTCAAAAAATTAAACACAGAATTACCATATGATCCAGCAATTTCACTTCTAGGTATATGCCCAAAAAAATTGAGAACAGGGATTCAAACCGATATTTGTATATCTGTGTTCATGGAGGCATTATTCACAGTAGCCAAAAAGTGGAAATAATCAAAATGTCCATCAACAGATGAATGGATAAATAAAATGTGGTATATCTATTCAATAGAATATTATTCTGCCTTTTCAGAGGAAGAAAATTCTGGTACATACTACAACACAGATGAGTCTTGAAGACATTACGCTAAGTGAAATAAGCATAAACAAAAGGACAAATAGTGTATGATTCCATTTATATGCGCTATCTAGCACGGTCGAATTCATAGAGACAGGAAGTAGAATGGTGGCTGTCAGGGGTTGGGGAGGGGAGAATAGGGAGTTACTGTTTAATGGGCACGGAGTTTCTATTTGGGAAAATGAAGGAAGTTCTGGAGATGGGTGGTGGTGACAGTTGCACAACAACATAAGTGCACTTAATAACACTAAAGTGTACACTTTACAGATGATTAATATGGTAAATTGTATGTTTTGTATATTTTGCCACAATTAAAAAAACAAAAGCAAAGACAAAAAAACCTGATTCTGAGCCCTAAGCCAAACCAATTGAGTTGGGAAGAACAAAGGTGGAGCAAGGGGGCAGGGTCTGAGTGTAGGCTTTTTAAAAAAAAAGCTTCTCGGCCGGGCGCGGTGGCTCAAGCCTGTAATCCCAGCACTTTGGGAGGCCAAGACGGGTGGATCACAACGTCAGGAGTTCGAGACCATCCTGGCTAACACGGTGAAACCCCATCTCTACTAAAAATACAAAAAACTAGCCGGGCGAGGTGGCGGGCGCCTGTAGTCCCAGCTACTCAGGAGGCTGAGGCAGGAGAATGGCGTAAACCCGGGAGGCGGAGCTTGCAGTGAGCTGAGATCCGGCCACTGCACTCCAGCCTGGGCGACAGAGCGAGACTCTGTCTCAAAAAAAAAAAAAAAAAAAGCTTCTCAGCCAGGCACGGTGGCTCACGCCTGTAATCCCAACATTTTGGGAGGCAGAAGTGGGTGGATCACCTGAGGTCGGGAGTTCAAGACCAGCCTGACTAACATGGAGAAACCCCGTCTCTACTAAAAATACAAAATTAGCTGAGCGTGGTGGCGCATGCCCGTAATCCCAGCTACTCAGGAGGCTGAGGCAGGAGAATCGCTTGAGTCTGGGAGGTGGAGGTTGCAGTGAGCTGAGACTATGCCATTGCACTCCAGCCTGGGCAACAAGAGTGAGACTCTGTCTCAAAAAAAAAAAGCTTCTCAGGTAATCCTCCCATGCGTAATAAAAATAGAGAACCCCTGACCCAGATGATGTCTAAGATCCTGTTTTGCTTCAGCAGTCCATGATTCCAAGTAAAATGACCCTGCAAGACTGCCAACATTTTGCCCCAGTTTCATAAATAAAAGTAGCAGCTTCCTTTGACAAATTGTCTGAATCCAAGTTGCTAATGAACGTACACTGCTTTTTTTCTAAGCTATTTTTTTCTGCTTATTAATTTTACTTCTTTTCCTAAAATGAATTGATCTTTTCCACAAAGTTTCATTTGACAGATGTACAAGTTTCCACTCAAATAAGACTTTTATATGCAACAACAGATTCTAACATAAGTTGTTCTTATAGAGAGAGGATGCTGTATGTCTACATTCAGCAAGATGTTTCTTTGCCAAAGCTAATCTGTTTTGAAGCCTGGCATTTCTGTTTTACTTGTCACAAATATCCAAATATGTTTTTTACCCAAGGCTTTATTTTACAGTAATACTTTGGAATAATTTTTTTCTTGATAAATTCTTATAAAATAATTGATTAGTAAGCATTAAAAGCACTGAGAAAGTTTTCAATAATCAACATTTGAAGTGACATAACGGAAGAAAAACATAGGTTAGTTTTCCAGAAGTTTAATTGTTTTATAAAATAGTTGTTTTGAAATATTTCATTGTCCTGATGCAATAATCACAGAATGTTGAGAAAGTCTACAAAATCAGGGCTAAGTCCAATTAAAGATGAAATGGAAACTATTTTTAAATGTTTAATATCTAAAATGAGAGAATTGATGCATGTGAAATAAAAAGTAATAGCTTTCCATTCTAGGAGATTTTTTAAATGTACATAACATATACATCTTCTAATGAGTTTCTTTGCATTTTCTAATGAGTTTTGAGTAAAAATTATTCTTAGCAAAACAAGCTTAATTGAATTCAAGCTTCTAGAAATCAATATTTAAAAATTTTTGCCTTTCTTTATTAGAATTCTGACTTGAAAATTTCACTTTAAAACACATAAGTTCTCAGTGAACTACGTGGCTTAAATGTGCTTTATCCCGACGATCGCTGTGGAATTATTGAATCAATTTGCACTAACAAAGGAGCATATTTTTGTGCTTTTAAACCACATCAGATACTGGATTCAGACAAGGCATTTATTCTTGAAATCAGTTCAGAGCAGTCAAAAGTCCTGATAATGAAATGTATGATTTATCTGCTTCCTGTCCTGGAAGGAAAAAAAAAGTATGGTTTCAAAGAATAAACACAGTATTCTCTCTCTCAATCTCTTTCTTTTTCTTTCAAAAAAAATTTTTATTGAACATTTATATGCCTTTGCTCGCTCCTATGTATACAAAAAGAATATATCACATTCTTTGCCTTCAAAGAGCTCACAATGACATGGAGGAAGCAGACAAATAAACATATAATATGCAATGATGAGCCTAAACAAATAAATACATAATATGCACATATGCAATATGATTAGATGCACATGGTATTTCAGAAGCACAGAAGAGAGGTACCTATACTGGGAAGAGAGAAAGGGAAGGATGCAAAGAGCCTTCCCTGGAGCAGGGCGCATCTGGGCATGTACTATTTCTTTGAATTAATATAGAGAGTTTCTTATAATTTGTGATTAAAAAGCATAAAATATACTTTTTTTTTTTTGTTTGGAGGCAGACTCTCACTCTGTCGCCCAGGCTGGAGTACAGTGGCGCGATCTCGGCCTCAGCCTCCTGAGTATCTGGGATCACAGGTGTGCACCACCCTGCCTGGCTAATTTTTGTATTTTTAGTAGTTTTAGTAATGTTTGTAATTTTGTATTTTTAGTAGAAATGGGGTTTCACCATGTTGGGCAGGCTGGTCTTGACCTCCTGATCTTGTGATCTGCCCGCCTCGGCCTCCCATAGTGCTGGGATTACAGGCATGAGCCACCATGCCCAGCCAACATACTTTTAATGTGTTTTGGGGTTTCACTATTTTACTTTTAAACATTAAGATCTGGTTTTGTATAGAAAGCATTTAGTCTTACAAAAACAAAGTAGAATGTCCTCTTTGGTTTGAACAGAAAAGGTCTCAAGAAGGAAACGACAGCCGCTCCAGTCTTTCTCAGCCATTGCCTGTGAGGCCTACCTCTCTATCTGGGCTCTCTCGTTTTGATTCCCTTCACTAAAATTACCACCCCTGTTCCCAGCAGTGTGGCAAATGCCCTTTTGCTGAGAACCAGAGAAACAAGTCTCCCTTTCCTCCATGATACCCCACTGAGTCTTGTCTAAAATTTAAAAGGAATTAATTTCAGTAAATAGGCCGAGCACAGTGGCTCATGCCTGTAATCCCAGCACTTTGGAACACTGAGGAGGGCAGATCGCTTGAGCCCAGAAGTTCAAGACCAGCCTGGGCAACATGGTGAAACCCTGTGTCTACAAAAAATACAAAAATTAGCGAGGCATGGTGGTGCACACCTGTGGTCGTAGTTACTCGGGAGGCTGAGGTGGGAGGACCGCTTGATCCTAGGAGGTTGAGGCTGCACCACTGCACTACAGCCTGGGTGACAGAGAGACCCTGTCTCAAAAAAAAAAAAAAGTCAGTAAATATAAATATAATAATATAGTATGCAATATATAAATATATAAAATATATATGATATGATAATATATAAAATAGAAATAAGAACCAAGACAGTCTAAAAAGCATCTCCATCAATCTATATTTCTTCACATGGCATTCCAGGATTTTCATAGCCTGGCCCTCACTTTCTCTCCAGCCTTATCCCTTGCTATTTCTTATTGTATATTTTGCACTTCCACAGTGTCTGATTGCTCTCAGTGTCCTAAATAGGTCAATGCTTGCTCATACTTTCACACCTTGGAACACAAGGATAGGGTTCCCTGCTGGGGTGTGAAATAACTTCTGTTCCTGTACCTCCTCTTCAGCTGTCACCTTCTCTGTGAGGCCATCCTTAACTCCCCAGGGTGAGTAGACACCCCACCTTAGGTTTCTCGAGCATTTGGGCACACACCTTTACATCTATGCTTCCCAGACTTTCCTGAATATATGACTCAACTAGAGTGTTAGTTAAAAAACAGATTCTGGGCCGGGCGCCGTGGCTCATGACTGTAATCCCAGCACTTTGGGAGGCTGAGGCGGGCGGATCACAAGGTCAAGAGATGGAGACCATCCTGGCTAACACGGTGAAACCCCGTCTCTACTAAAAGTACAAAAAATTAGCCGGGCGAGGTGGCCGGTGCCTGTGGTCCCAGCTACTCAGGAGGCTGAGGCAGGAGAATGGCGTGAACCCGGGAGGCGGAGGTTGCAGTGAGCTGAGATCCAGCCACTGCACTCCAGCCTGGGCGACAGAGCAAGACTCCGTCTCAAAAAAAAACAAAAAAAACAAAAAAACAAAACAAAACAGATTCTGGGCCGGGTGCCGTGGCTCATGCCTGTAATCCCAGCACTTTGGGAGGCTGAGGCGGGCGGATCACAAGGTCAAGAGATGGAGACCATCCTGGCCAACATGGTGAAACCCTGTCTCTACTAAAAATACAAAAAAAAAAAATTAGCTGGGTGTGGGGGCACGCCTGTAGTCCCAGCTACTCAGGAGGCTGAGGCAGGAGAATCGCTTGAACCCGGGAGACAGAGGTTGGAGTGAGCAGAAATTGCGCCATTGCACTCCAGCCTGACAGCTGAGTGAAACTCCGTCTCAAAACAAAAACCAAAACACAGATTCTATAATCCCAGAATTTCCATGAGAGAAGTCTAGTAAGTTAAGTTCCATATTTAACAAGTGGTCCTGGGGACTCCCATCATGAGAAAAGTTTTGAAAACATTGCTCTGTGTCATGGCACTTCTCATATTGCATTACAACTATTTGAATTACTGGACTCTAAATAGCCTGTGACCTGCATCTGTTCATTATTGTATTCCCAGTCCCAATACAACACCCAACTCATGGAAGGAAGCAAAGTATGAATGAATGAAAATTTGAATGTGTGTGTTTCATTTATTTATTCATTTTTATTTTATTTTATTTTGAGATAGAGTCTCACTCTGTCACACAAGCTGGAGTGCAATGGCATAATCTCAGCTCACTGCAACCTCTGCCTCTTGCGTTCAAATGATTTTCATGCCTCAGCCTACTAAGTAGCTGGGACTACAGGAACAAGTTACCACTCCGGGCTAATGCTTGTATTTTTAGTACAGATGGAGTTTCCTGATGTTGCCCAGGCTGGGCTCAAACTCCTGGGCTCAAGCAATCCTCCCACCTCAGCCTCCCAAATTACTGGGATTACAGGCGTGAGTCACTGCACCCAGTAAGTTGCTCTAAACTCTGTTTGTTCCTCTTTCTTAGCACCTCAACTAGCGACTTCTTTTCCAGTATCCAGATGCTTCGCCTCACCAAAAGCTCACCAGTGGTAGGATTATGACTCAGTTTTCTTTATATGACGAGAACGTTAACGGTTCCTACTTCATGAGTTTTTTGTGAGAAATAAATGGAATAATATATGTAAAACACTTAGCACAATGTCTAATATTAGGAAGTGCTAAATAAATGAGGTAATAATAATGACAAAGACCAGTCAGACAGAGTCACTTGGGAGATGTCATTCCCCTTGTGAAGCCAAAGTACAAAAAAGGAGCCCACAAAGTGATGCTTTCAGCCATCTTGAAGGGTACACTGGAAGATTTTAAAACCCTTTCTGGCTGATCATGGTGGCTCACGCCTGTAATCTAGCACTTTGGGAGGCTGAGGCGTGCTGATTGCTTGAACCCAGGAGTTCAAGACCAGCCTGGGCAATATGGTGAAACCCTGTCTCCACTAAAAAGACAAAAATTAGCAGGGGAAGGTGGTGCCTGCCTGTAGTCCCAGCTACTCGGGAGGCTGAGGTGGGAGGATTGCTTGAGCCCAGGAGGTGGAGGTTGCAGTGAGCTAAGACGGCATCACTGCACTCCAGCCTCCGTGACAGAGTGAGACCCTGTCTCAAAAAAAAAATAAATAAAATACAAATCCTTTCTTCTGTTGCCAAATTTCAACATCCTTTCTGATTCAGCCTCTCTTCCCCATCACTGTTAACCCACATTTCATGGCGAAAAATAGTATTATCAAGAGAGACAAGAAGAGTTGGCACACGAATACAAACTTTGTTCCTACCTGGAAGAGTTTGTTCTTGGAGATTTTCTCTAAATATTTGTCTTTTGAGTTCTTAGCTTCTTATAATGTTTGGTACCTTCCCATAAACCACTGATTTCCAAAGGATCAGAACTTTAATCACCATCTTGACATCTCCCCACAATGTCCGGTACCAATACATCAATACCAGAATGTCATTGTTTCTGTGCTAGGGGAAAGATGATGGCCAAGTATTCTGGGTCCAAAGAGAATGCAGGTTATTGACTCTGTTTAACAGACAAAGAAATGCAAAATGACAGAAGGCTGCATTGTTGCCTAATCCTGGACAACAAAGGAGAAGAAACATTAACCCAAGAGATTTGGCCGCATGCCCAGGCTGCTTAAGTGCTAATTCAGAATAGCTCTCTGCTCTGACTGGTTATCCCACCCCCTTTTAACCTCCGCACTCAGCACAATTTTCCCCTGCTAAAGGCCGATCTCCTTGAAAATACAATCTTTACCTACTTTAAACCGCCAAGATCCTTTAGGAGCTTCCTAGTTAACCTTTTGAGGTGGACACTTCACAACATATTTGCAGAGTCTTTCCAAGCCTTGGCATCTGCTTCAGCCTACTCTGGTGCCTTCTGTAAGATTCAGATCAGAATGACGTAGGAGAAGATCTAGGTCTAGGGGGAGTCATCTCCCCAAAGTATATCTCTCTATCTTATTACATTATAATGTAATGAGATTTGAAATGTAGAAACTATAATAAGACACAAGGTTCTTTTTAAAAGCCTGAAAGCCAGCTGGGCAGGGTGGGTAATGCCTCTAATCCTAGCACTTTGGGAGGCCGAGGTGGGCAGATCGCTTGAGGTCAGGAGTTCAAGACCAGCCTGGCCAACATGGTGAAACCCCGTCTCTACTAAAAATAAAAAAATTAGCTGCATGTGGTGGCGCACGCCTGTAGTCCCAGCTACTCGGAGGCTGAGGGAGGATAATCGCTTGAAGCCAGGAGGCAGAGGTTGCAGTGAGCTGAGATTGCACCACTGCACTCCAGCCTAGGGAACAGAGTGAGACTTTGTCTCAAAAACAAAACAAAGCAAAAGCCTAAAAGCCATTACATTTTGTTTATTTATTGTTTGTTTGTTTGTTTGTTTATTTATTTATTTATTTATTTATTATCTTTTTTGAGACAGAGTTTTGCTCTTGTTTCCCAGGCTGGAATGCAGTGGCACGATCTTGGCTCACCACAACCTCTGCCTCCCAGGTTCCAGTGATTCTCCTGTCTCAGCCTCCTGAGTAGCTGGGATTACAGGCATGTGCCACCACACCCGGCTAATTTTATATTTTTAGTAGAGACAGGGTTTCACCATGTTGGCCAGGCTGGTCTCAAACTCCCGACCTCAGGCGATCCGCCTGCCTCAGCCTCCCAAAGTGCTGGGACTACAGGCGTGAGCTACCGTGTCTGGCCAGCCATTACATTTTAATGTGAAACCACTATAATAGCAACACTATTCTGAATACATTACCATCCTTATCCCATCTTGAGACACATTCAAGTGCTTTTAGTTGGAAATGCAGCTGACTAGCAACATTTCCTTTTTTCTGGTATTTAAAGTTGTGAGACTGAACTTAGACAGAGTGTAGACAGAGAAAAGACATAATAAATCACTTCTCAAATAAATGAAACTTCCTATATCAAATGACTTACTTATCTGCATCCAATTTGTCTGCCATCGTGTGGTCTGGCTCATGTGACCCTTCCAGATTTACAAAGCATTTATTGAATACCCGTTATGTACTGGACATGGTTCTGGGTAAAATCTCAAACATTATCTTATTATTATCCATCACCTTTTAAGCATAAGGAAACAAAAGTTTAGTGAGTTTAAATACCTTGTTAGATTCTGAACATAATTCAGAACTAGTGCTACACCATTACTTCCTCTACCAAAATATAAAAAAGCAAGGTATCTTTGTACAAAGAAGAATTGAGAAATAAAATTTTCTCTGCCTTGTTTTCATAATTTCCTTTTTTTTTTTTAAAGACAATGTTTTCGCTCTTGTTGCCCAGGCTGGAGTGCAATGGTTCAATCTTGGCCCACTGCAACCTCTGCCTCCCGGGTTCAAGTGATTCTCCTGCCTCAGCCTCCTGAATAGCTGAGGATTACAGGCTTGTGCCACCACGCCTGGCTAATTTTTTGTATTTAGTAGAGACGGGGTTTTACCATGTTGGTCAAGCTGGTCTTGAACTCCTGACCTCAGGTGATCCACCCACCTCAGCCTCCCAAAGTGCTGGGATTACAGGCATGAACCATTGCGCCTGGCCTGTTTTCATAATTTTTTCATTCAATAATTTTTTTTTTTTTTTTTTTTTTTGAGAGACAGAGTCTTGCTCTGTCACCCAGGCTGGAGTGCAGTGGCACAATCTCGGCTCACTGCAACCTCTGCCTCCTGGGTTCAAGCAATTCTCCTGCCTCAGCTTCCCAAGTAGCTGGGACTACAGGCGTGCGCCACCACATGCAGCTAATTTTTGTATTTTTTAGTAGAGACGGGGTTTCAGTATATGTTGGCCAGGCTGGTCTCGAATTCCTGACCTCAAGTGATCTGCCCACCTCGGCCTCCCAAAGTGTTGGGATTATAGGCGTGAGCCACCATGCTGGCCCATTCAAGAAATATTTAAGGAATATTCATTGAACACTTATTATATGCCAGGTACTGTCCTAGACAATAGGAATGCAGTAGCAAATGAAATAGAATGTCACAGAGCTTACAGAGCTTACATAAGAATGAGAGCAGACAGAAAATAAGCAAGTGTCAACAGGTAGTATATAAATAAGATAGCAGTAAGCGTTAAAAGCTCCACATTGCTCAATCTAGTAATAAATTTCCTGTCCTCATTTTTCTTGTCCCAGAAATCAGCATCTAGTGCACCTCGTACACAGCTGATCACTCCCTCCTTGATGCATTTTCTTCACTATATACAGCAGCAGCTACCCCAATGGCTATTCTTTCTCAGTCTGCTTTATTGGTTCCTCCTTATCTTCCTGACCTCTAAACATGAGAGTCCCAGGACTTGGCCCTCATATCTATTCTCTATCTATACACATGTTTCATTCAGTCTTGCAGTTTTATTTTATTTTATTTTGTTTTGAGACACAATCTCACTCGGTCATCCAGGCTGGAGTACAATGGCATGATCATAGCTCACTGTAACCTCAAACTCCTGGGCTCAAGTGATCCTCCCGCCTCAGCCTCCCAAAGCACTGGCATTATAAGTGTGAGCCACTGCACTGGGCCTCATTCAATCTCACAACTTTAAATACTATCATGCACTAATGAGTCCCAAATATATATTTCTATCCTAGTCCTCTCCTCTGAATGTCTGAGTGTCAGACCTTGGATATCTAATAAGTATCTAATAAGTAACAAAAAAGGACCGGCCAGGCGCAGTGGCTAACACCTGTAATTCCAGCACTTTGGGAGGCTGAGAGAGGTGGATCACTTGAGGTCAGGAGTTCGAGACCTGCCTGGCCAACACGGTGAAACCCCGTCTCTACTCAAAATACAAAAACTTAGCCGGCTGTGGTGGCATGTGCCTATAATCCCAGCTACTCACGAGGCTGAGGCAGGAGAATCACTTGAATCCAGGAGGTGGAGCTTGCAGTGAGCCGAGATTGCGCCACTGCACTCCTGCCTGGGCAAGAGAGCGAGACTCTGTCTCAAAAAAAAAAAAAAAAAGAAAAAAGAAAAGGACCGAAACTTTATCCCAAACTTCTAGTTGCTTAGGACAAAAACTATGGAGTTATCCTTGACTGTTCTCTTTCTTTCATCCCAAAATCCAATTTATCAGCAAATCCTGTTTATTCAGCAATCAAAATAATACCTCTTATCTGTCCACCACTCTTCATCTCCACTGCTACCACCCCGCCCTAGCCGCCAACATCTCTCATCCAGATCATTGCAATATTCTCCTCCCTGGATTCCTGGCTTCTGCCCTTGCCCTCTCCGTTCAACAACCAAATTAATTCTTTTAAAATATGTTAGCACATGTCATTTAAAAAAGAAAAAAACCTGCCCAGTGGATTCCCACCTATATTGCATAAAACCATAAAGCTCCAATGTCTGTGAAGGGCCTGGATGGTTTGAACTTGTTAACTTCTCTGAACTCATCTTCCACCCCACCTTCCTTCCCACTACACTTTTAACACTCTGGGTTTTTTGTTTTGTTTTGTTTTGTTTTAGTTGAGGCAGGGTCTCACTCTGTTGCCCAGGGTGGAGTGCAGTGGTACCATCATGACTCACGGTAAGCTCGAACTCCTGAGCTCAAGTCATCCTCCCACCTCAGCCTCACAAATAGCTGGGACCACAGGTATATGCCACTGTCTCCAGCTAATTTTTAAATTTTCTGTAAAGACAGAATCTTGCCCCATTGCCAGGGCTGGTCGTGAGCTCCTGGGCTCAAGTGATCCTCCTGCCTCTGTCTCACAAAGTGCTGGGATCACAGGTGTGAGCCACCATGCCTGGCCACGTTTAACACTTTGGCCTCACTGTGCTGTAAGCATCCACTCCACTCAGGGCCTTTGAATTTTCTGTTTCCTCTTACTGGAAACCTGCTACCACTCATGGCTTACTCTCTCACATATTTTAGGTCTCTTCTGAAAGTCACCGTATCTGTGAGATGTTCCCTGAATCCCTTATAACACTTCCTTCCCCTTGTCCAGCGTACAGAACTTGTCATAACTGATTCACAATATACCTATTTACTTTTTCTCCTTCTTCTTTTCTTCTCACTAGAATGTCAGTTTCTTTTCTTCTTCTTTTTTTTTTTTTTTTCTGAGATGGAGTCTCACTGTGTCACCTAAGTTGTAGGGCAGTGGCATGATCTTGGCTCACTGCAACCTCCACCTCCCAGGTTCAAGTGATTCCTTGCCTCAGCCTCCCGAGAAGCTGTGATTACAGGCCTGTGCCACCATGTTCAGCTAATTTTTGTATTTTTTTTAGTAAACACAGGGTTTCACCATGTTGGCCAGGCTGCTCTCAAACTCCCAACCTCAGGTGATCTGCCCACCTTGGCCTCCCAAAGTGCTGGGATTACAGGTGTGAGCCACCACGCCCAGCTGAGAATGTCAGTTTCAAATGCGAATCTAGGCCCACAGGGAGTTGTCTGTCTTATTGACTGCTGTTTTCCTACACCGGGATGATACCTAGCACACTGAAGGTGTTGAATATTGACTGACTGAATGATTCATGGCTAGGAGTTAGTTTCAAGTAATAGAAATCCCAGCTGCAACTATTTAGAGCAGCATTCTCCAACCTTTTTGGCACCAGGGACCCGTTTTGTGGAAGACGATTTTTCCATGGACTGTGAGGGATGGTTTCTGGATGAAACTGTACTGTAGTGTTGGCAGTACAGTTAGTACATCAAGCATTAGTTAGATTCTCATCAGTAGACTGCAACTTAGGTCCCTCCCATAATCAGTTCACAATAGGGTTCGTGCTCCAATGAGAATCTAATGCCGCTGGTGACGTGACAGGAGGCGGAGCTCAGGCGGCCATGCTCACTCCTGTTTGCTTGCCACTCACCTCCTGCTGTGCTGCCCTGTTCCTAACAGGCTGTGGACTGGTCCATGCCTAGAGGTTGAGAACACCTGATTTTTTTTTTTTTTTTTGAGACAAAGTCTCACTCTGTTGCCCAGGCTGGAGTGCAATGGCGTAATCTCAGCTCTTGCAAGTCTGCCTCCCAGGTTCAAGCAATTCTCCTGTCTCAGCCTCCTGAGTAGCCGGGATCATAGGCATGCACCACCATACCCGGCTAATTTTGTACTTTCAGTAGAAACAGGGTTTATCCATGTTGATCAGGCTGGCCTCAAATTCCTGACCTCAGATGATACGCCCACCTTGGCCTCCCACAGTGCTGGGATTACAGGCGTGAGCCACCACACCCGGCCAAGGACATCTGATTTAAAGGAAGAAAAAGGAATTTATTGGCTTGTGGAACTATCAAAGAACAAAATTTCAACAAATCAAGTTTAAAGACCCAATTGGCTTTTGTTGGTAATTCATGAATTGGGCAGCATTTCTAAATACAAAGGCACCCTGAGGAGCTGAGCAGAGGAGCTGGGCTTTATAGGCAGAAGAGGCAGAAGAAAGCAGAAACAAGGAACAAAAAAGCAGTTTGGTTGTTTCAAAGTCACTTTTCTTATAGGATTAAAGCAGAAGGGACTTCCTTATCATGCTGGCTCAGGTTGATGGGGCCTCTTTGGATTGGTTGCTGTGAATCTTCCTTTTTTTTGGAAAACTGATCCACTTCTTTTTTTTTTTTTATTTTTATTTTTATTTTTTTTTTTTTGAGACGGAGTCTCACTCTGTTGCCCAGGCTGGAGTGCAGTGGCCGGATCTCGGCTCACTGCAAGCTCCGCCTCCCGGGCTCCTGCCATTCTCCTGGCTCAGCCTCCCGAGTGGCTGGGACTACAGGCGCTGCCACCTCGCCGGCTAGTGTTTTTGTATTTTTTTTTAGTAGAGACGGGGTTTCACCGGGTTAGCCAGGATGGTCTCGATCTCCTGACCTCGTGATCCGCCCGTCTCGGCCTCCCAAAGTGCTGGGATTACAGGCTTGAGCCACCGCGCCCGGCCAACTGATCCACTTCTAAGTTCAGTTTGACTACATAACAGCTAGTGTGAGTGACTCCATTCTGGTTTGGTCTGATATGTTGGGGCCCAGTGCAGGAGCTCAGTCCAAACCAATGGCCTCACCGTAGGTTTTACTTAACAGAACTAAAAAGCCAAGGGATATACAGGCTTCAGGTATACCTGGAATCGGGGCTCAAATGATGTTACCAGGACCACTGCTCTCCTGATGTCTCTGTTTTTCCTGCCTCTGTTCTGGCTTTATTCTGAGGCATACTTTCATTTTATGGTAGGAAGATTGTAACCAGTAGTGGCAGGTGGTTTATGACCTTATAGAGCTCCAGGCAGAAAAAGAAAAAGCTTGTCATTGCCATCAATATAAAGTTAAGTCCAAGCTGAGCTTGGTGGCTCACACCTGTAATCCCAACACTTTGGGAGACCAAGGCAGGTGGATCATTTGAGCCCAGGATTTTGAGACCAGCCTGGGCAACATGGTGAAACTCTGTATCTACAAAAATTAGCTGGGTAGGGGGGTGTGCACCTGTAGTCCCAGCTACTCAGGAGGCTGAGGCGGGAGGATCAATTGAGCCTGGAAGCTCCAGGCTGCAGTGAGCCGTGATCACACCACCGTACTCCAGCCTGGGTGACAGAGCCAAGACCTTGTCTCAAAAATAAAATAAAATAAAATAAAGTAATATAAGTTAAGTCCTGGGCCCGACATGAATTGGCCTGAATTGTAACATGTCTCCTCTCCCCAAAACCCATCACTGTGGCTGGGAATGCCACGATCTGATTATCCAGGTGCCATGCACATGTCCCCTCCCGGAGCTGAGGGTGGAACCAACATGGCAGAATTCCATGGATGAAAACCATGATGCTGCCAGTTGACTAAAGTTTCATAGATGCTGAGTCAACAAATAATGAGTGTCCGTTAGATCACCTATTGCTCACATTAGGCAGTCTCTAATCTCTAAAGTAGCCACACAGCAAAATCACAGTGGTACCAAAACCAAAGGAGAGCCCAGCCTAACTGCTGGAATGGGAATCCACAGGAAAACTGCAGCCTGGCTTTGCTGAAACGGGTCAGCCACAGCGCATCTTCAGTGTTGGCAGTACAGCCTAAGGATGTGACAAGATCCTCACAAGGTGACTCACAGCCACATGACATTTCTAAATGTGAGGAGAAAAGCTGAATGTCCCGGTTGTGGCCGTCAACTTATTGCCTCTTTGAGGATAAAATAATTCCCAGCTTTGGTTTCCTCCTCAGGAAACTGCAACTGGTAATACCTACATTGTGAGTTATTGCAAAGATTAAAGAGGGGATCATGAGAAAATAGTGTTATAGCGCCTGGAAGAGAACAGTCATCTAATAAAAGTTAGTTTCCTTTCCCCAGACTTAACTACTCTGTTCTATTTTAATATGATGTATGCGAGTCACGTGTTTATGACATGCTAAACAGGCAACCGTTATAGGGCACTGACGAAGGGTTGGCCAATGGTCTAAGTACTTTATATTCAATAATCCATTTAATTTTTGGTTCCTCCCCACAAGTCTTTGGGGAAGAAAACATTATCTCCATTTTAGGAGATGATATGCTGAAAGGTTGAATAACTCACCCACGGTCTCACAGCTAGTTCGTGGCAGAAATTATTTCAAACGCAGGCATTCTGACTGTAGGGCAGATGCTCTAAACCAGGACAACATACAGCCCCGTCCTGAGAACATCTATTTCTTCCACTCTGAGCTGTTTGTCTTATGTCTCCTGTCAAAGGATGCCACACAAACCAGCACTTAATAAATGTGTGAATTTTGCCCTGGCAGATAACAGAGTAAGGAATAAAGATGCAGAGGGATGTGGACATGTTGGAATAGATATTTTCTGTGAGGCCAGAAGACCTCCAGAGGATTATGCTACACACATAGGCCCAGAGCTTATGCTTCACTTGCCAAGGCCATCAGGAATACTCCAGGGAGAGGGTGCCAGCATCAGTGAGAAGTTCAGTGCTAGCGAGGGCTGTGGGTAGGAGATGCTGTCACAGAGCTTGGCTCATGGATAGCAATGAGCATGGTGGGCTCCTGAAGCAAGAGGCCAGGGGGCAGCACTTAACCACTAGAAGCCAGAGGGTTGTAATTATAGTAATGACCAGCAAAGCAGAATGGCAGCCAAGGGAGCTTGATCCAAAGAGAGTTGTGGAGATAGTTCACAGAGTATGGTGTCCCAAAGGACAAAGTCAATGACCAGTCAATGGGGATGCTGCTTAATATGCACCATCAAAAGAAAGCAAGGATGAGGCTGGGTGTGGTGGCTCACGCCTATAATGCCAGCACTTTGGGAGGCCAACGCGGGCAGATTGCCTGAGGTCAGGAGTTTGAGACCAGCCTGGCCAACATGGTGAAACCCTGTCACTACTAAAAGTACAAAAATTAGCCGGGCATGGTGGCAGGCACCTGTAATCCCAGCTACTCGGGAGGCTGAGTCAGGAGAATCACTTGAGTCCGGGAGGAGGAGGTTGCAGTGAGCCAAGAGAGCGCCACTGCACTCCAGCCTGGGCAACAGAGTGAGACTCCGTCTTAAAAAATCATAATAATAATTAAAAATAAATAAATAAATAAAAAGAAAGCAAGAATGGAGGAGCAGGAGGCTGCAAAAGGTTGCCCTAATGAAACGTCATGGTTGGGGAAAGAGCAAGAGTTCCATCTGAACTATAAAATATGGCTCCTGCCCTGGCATGTCGAATTCTTCGTGACCATGAATCAGCAGGTAAGAAAAGTTGCCATCTTGGCAAGGGTAATTGCCCCTGATTAGCAGGAGAAGTTTGTGTTGCTGTTACAAGTGGGGGCAATGAAGAATACGTAGAGAACTCAGGCAGTCCACTTGAGTGCTTTATGATACTCCCTGGCCCAACTGAGAACATACATGGATGAGTACAGCAACCCCAGCTTGAGATAAGTATGGTTACCAGTGGTTTCATTCAAAAATGAAAGTTGTGTTACACCACCAGCAAGTCACTGAGACCACTAGAGATGGTAACTGAGGGAGAGTAAATTTGGAATGGATAGATGGATAGTGGAGAAGGGAGAGGATAAGTATCAGTTGCAATCCCAAGATCAACTGCTGTGACAAGGGGTATAGTTCATCCCACTGATCTGCCTCTTTTAAGTTTATCTGCAAGAAGAGAGGCACACTGGAACCCTGGAGGAGCTGTTTCCTAAATGGGAAGGGAGTTGCATGGTGCACGGGGTGAACCGTGGCAGTTGTGAAGACACACCACTTGGCTCTCCGTTCGAGAAATAACTTCCATTCAGCTGCAAGAAGAGTGGTTAGTTGACAGCCTCCAACTGCAGCAGCTTCAGACCACCTCAGTTTTCAAACTAAGGCCACATTCTTCCTGCACGTTCTCCAGATAATAACCAAACATAGTGGAAGTACTAGGGGCTGGCTATTTCTAGCCAATGCGGATATCTTCCAATCAGCAGTCTTTGCTCTGGTGTTTCCCATTGAGTTGGCCAAAACTGTCAGGTGTGCATTGTATTCTGAAGTGCTCCTGTTCAATCCTGTTTCTTCCCCACCCTTTTTTTTTTTTTTTTTTTTTTTTGAGACAGAGTTTCGCTTTTGTCGCCCAGGCTGGAGTGCAATGGCGCGATCTCAGCTCATTGCAACCTCTGCCTCTGAGGTTCAAGTGATTCTCCTGCCTCAGCCTTCTGAGTAGCTGGGATTACAGGCATGTGCCACCATACCTGGCTAATTTTGTATTTTTAGTAGAGATGGGCTTTCACCATATTGGTCAGCCTGGTCTCGAACTCCCAACCTCAGGTGATTTGCCCACCTCGGCCTCCCAAAGTGCTGGGATTACAGGCGTGAGCCACCGCGCCCAGACTCTTCCCCACCTTTTTTGTTTGTTTGTTTTTCACAAGTATCAGATTAACATCATGGCCCAAAGGCTTTACTTGTCCAAGCTGCTGATTCTCCCTTTTTTCTTTAATAGGCATTTCACCTGAATCAACTGTTTGTGTTCTTCACTCAGTCTCCTCACCTGCCTCCTGGAAGACCCAACTGACACAGATGGTTACAAGAAATGATTTCCTCCCTATAAAAGTTTAGGTAAATAAACTCTCTGACCTTCACTTTTCTCCCTGTAGAAGGAGCATATTATTAACTCTCTCGCTGGGTAGTTGGGAGGCTTAAACATATAAATTTTAGATTTTTATGAGAATTAAATAAGGGAATGCGTGTGAGATGTTTTGCAAACAACTTTGCACATAGTAAATTCAATAACGTATTCAAATGGAAGAGATAAAGGCAGCCATGTGTGGGAACTTATTAGTTTTCTTTACTCCTGATGGATATGGCTGTTTGCCTAGCACTGGAGAAGTGTTATTTTTTTCCCCATTGCTATTAACATCTTTACCTGCAGTGAGAAAAGAAGTATTGGTTATGCCAAACTGAGAAGATGAGAATAGACTTTAAGTACAAGCGATTGTAGTGGTTTTTTAAAATATATATATAACATATAATATTTAAAAATATATATACATATATATGCTGATAATATTTAAAAATATATATACATATATATATTTATATTTTGAGATAGGGTCTTGCTCTGTCTCCCAGGCTGGATGGAGGGCAGTGGCATGACCACAGGTCACTGCAGCCTCAAGCTTCCGGGCTCAAGTGATCCTCCGAGGTTACCCTCCCAAGTAGCTGGGACTACAAGTGCATGCTACCACGCCCAACTAGTTTTTAAATTTTTTGCAAAGACGCGGTCTTGCTATGTTGCCAGGGCTGGTCTTGAACTCCTGGGCTCAAGTGATCCTCCTACTATGGCCTCCCAAAGTGCTGGGATTACAGGCATGAGCCACTATGCTCAGTTATATATTTTTAAATGATATAATAATGACAATGAAAATTTCAGTTGAAGATTGAATTGTGATTATGTAACCAAATGATTTAAATTCGCAATGTTAAAACAGGAAGAACACTATATATTTTCCATATCTGAAAACTCTATTACAAGATTGGGTAATTTATTCTTCTGCAATGAATTT
The DNA here is from genome assembly GCF_002776525.5 of Piliocolobus tephrosceles. NCBI lineage: Eukaryota > Metazoa > Chordata > Mammalia > Primates > Cercopithecidae > Piliocolobus > Piliocolobus tephrosceles. Next base: position 34,533,769 of record NC_045449.1, read on the forward strand.
TGATGTAGTATTCACAAGTCCATAACCAAGATATATTTTAGTTTTCAATAATATGTGGTTTCTTTTTTAAATCAAAACGTTTCATTTGATTTCATTCTCATGTATAAAAATGTACATATCACTTTGGGCTAAGTTTTCGGCAAAGGTAGAAAGTGGAATACCATTAGGAACTTTATCCAAATGCTTAGAAGAGCATAGCTCAGCAAAAACAAAATTTCCCCATCAAGGGGCTATAAACTGCCTATGATAAGGTTTGTACTGAGTTTAAGTTACATCCGAAGTGCATTTATGGTACAGGCATTGATTAAAGTATTTATTACTTCCTCTAGCAAGTCCTTCAGCTAGTGGAATTTTAATCATGTAACCTGGAGGATTGACTTAATTATATTCTGTATATGATTTTAATGGAGAAACTAATCATTACAGTGCATGAAACTATGAGACAGAAATAACCATCCTTTAGGAGACAGGCTAAGCTTTTTGTGTTTAATTTGGTAGTTTTCTGACAGCCACACCATTTTCTGCACCTGTTGTTTAAAAAATTAATTTGGAAGAAATTTCCTTATTGTAGGTGGACAATTTGAAAATGAAAAATTCTTACCCTGTGAATTTCTCACCCGGAGCACTTTAACTTTTCCACCAAGCATATCCCCCTCCCTTCAACTCAAATCAATGAATTAACAAGTTTGAATGCACATGCTCTTCCTGAAAAAAAAAAAAAAAAAAAAAGATTTTTTTTTGCCAATTAGAATGAGAAGACTGCTCTTTCTGTTTCTTAGAATATCATACTAAATCTCTGTTTCAAACACTCTCCTAATAACCTCCCTGAATGATCAGTTGGATATAAAATCATAAAGACATACCTGGTTTGGAATAATAACCACATTTCCCCCACCCTTCTACTTTAAAAAGACATTAAACCTTAACATCATATAATCCACATATTCCATACCTAGTTATTAGTTGCTATTCACAAAAGTAAAGTCATGTCACTCATGTAATATTTCTTTCTGTTCCACTGCTCCTGCCTGCAAGTGTTTAGAAGCTCTTCCTATCCCTGTCCTTGCTTCCAACATTGCACACATTTTCTTCTCGTGCTTAAAAATAAATGTCAAGTTCTTGATCTTTTGTTAAAGATTCATTGCCAAAGATGGTTTCACAGCAGGAGCCTTCCTAGGGAGAGAGTTGGCTCACATTCCTGCTAAGAATGTAACCTGGGAATGATGGAAAAATAATTATAATCAATGTCAGAGAGCATATGGGTTTCTACCAAGAAGCCTGCCAAGTAGGACCTGCACTAATCCTTTCCATCCATTATCAGACAGTTGACTCTAGCAGACAAATTCCTCATATTTGGATAAATGAAAGTCCAGATCTCACACATATTTCTCCCGCATCTGAGAGGTTTCACTCAGAAATGCCTTGCATTTCTGAAGGTTAGTTTCCATAAAACTACATTATTGTGTTTTCTTGTCTGTAAATGTGGGATTGCCTTATTTCTACTGCATCCTTTAATGTGGGTGACCCTCTAAGGTCAGTACACACATAGTGAAAGACATGAGGCCATTCTAATATGTACATGGAAAAGAACCACATTTTAAAAGCTTTGTGGTGATGTGTGTTTCGGCTGGATACACCCCAACAGTATATGTTGTGTTTTTAAAAGAGGAATTATGCTGAGTTAATTAAGTGGAAGCAGAAACACCTGGTGCATATCACTATGGAATAAGGCCCTGGGTGATTTAATTAAGATCTTCATGGTTACCAAGTGGCTTTCCAAGTATTTTTCCACTGAACTTATGTTTTACTTTACCCTCCACCCTCCTTCTCTTCAGATATATGCCAGGTGGTATATAGTTCTTTTTTTTTTTTTTTTTTTTGTGAGACAGTCTAGCTCTGTCGCCCAGGCTGGAGTGCAATAGTGCGATCTCGGCTCACTGCAACTCCTGCCTCTTGGGTTCAAGCGATTCTCATGCCTCAGCCTCCCAAGAAGCTGGGATTACAGGCGCATGCCACCAAGCCAAGCTAATTTTTGTATTTTTAGTACAGACGGGGTTTCACCATGTTGTCCAGGCGGGTCTCAAACTCCTGGCCTCAAGTGATCCACCCATCCTGGCCTCCCAAAGTGCTGGGACTACAGATGTGAGCCACTGTGCTTGGCCGGTATATAGTTCCTTTTAGGAGAGAATTTTCTCTCTGTAGAATCTCTGGATACGGGAAACCAGACATGAATTTGAATTCTCCTTATAAGCCTCTGTGATTCAAGGATTAGCGCAACTTGCCTCTTTTCTACATAGCGGAAAGATAAAATTCAGTCCATCCTAAACCAACATTCTCTTATTTTCTAAGCATCAATAAATCAATAAACACAATAAATACATTGTATGCCTTCTTGTTAAAAAATGCAGAGTAGACAAAGCGGGGGCATTCTAATTTAGAGTAGATGATTCTTCCAATATTTAGAACACTTCCAGCAAGGAGAAAAATGAACTGGAAATGAGGTTGCTGTTTGCTAATATGGAACCCCATTCGTAGATCTAGCAGTCAACATAGACACAATAAATTGGGCAGTGGCCTCTCAGTCCTCTCTGCTCCAGTGGAAATATTCAGTATGGCTGTCCAGCTCTCAAGTCATATTCTAAAACAAAGATTTTAAAAGATGAGTTGTATATTGATATTGTGATGCCACTCAGTCATATAACGTGGCCCCAGATCCCACTGCTAAAGTTGTAAAGATGAAATGATTTTTGGCTGGGAACAGTGGTCACACCTGTAATCCCAGCACTTTGGGAGGTGGAGGCAGGTGGATCACTTGAGCCCAGGAGTTTGAGACCAACCTGGGTAACATGGTGAAACCCTATTATCTATTAAAAAAAAAAAAAGAGGCTGGGCACAGTGGCTCAAATCTGTAATCCCAGCACTTTGGGAGGCTGAGGCAGGTGGATTACTTGAGCCCAGGAGTTTGAGACCAGCCTGGCCAACATAGTCAAACCCCTCTCTACTAAAAATATAAAAATTAGCTGGGCATGGTGCTGCGTGCCTATGGTCCCAGCTACTCGGGAGGCTGAGGCAGGAGAATCGCTTGAACCCAGGAGGCAGGGGTTACAGTGAGCTGAAATCATACCACTGCACTCCATCCTGGCGACAGAGCGAGACTCTGTCTCAAAAAAAAAAACAAAAAAAGAGCCAGGTATGGTGGTGCATGCCTGTAATCCCAGCTGCTCGGGATGCTAAGGCAGGAGAATCGCTTGAACCCAGGAGGCAAAGGTTGCAGTCAGCCGAGATCGTGCCATTGCACTCCAGCCTGGGCAACAGAGTGAGACTCCATCTCAAAATAATAATAATAATAATAATAATAATAATAAAAGAAAGAAAGAAAGAAAACAAGTCATCGACCCCAATGCTGCATTATCGGCTTTCAGGAAGACTTGTATTTTACTTCTTATTCACCCCCACTCCCACCTCACCAGCATGTATCTCTGTAAAACCTATGAAAACTTCAAGGTGACCAATACCCCTAAAATACGCCTGGGTGCAATTCTGTATTTGTAGAGTAAAATGAGTCAGATATGGACATCCTCACACAGCAACTGATCAGAGGAGGATGAAAACCAGAACTCAAAGACTTAAAGCATTTTTAACTGAGAAAAGAAATTCTAGCTATATCTCTGCAACTGGTTTGACAGAACCTAGAAATCAAGTTTGGCAAATACTGGTCCCATGTATTTTGTGAGGATACTATTTATATCATCAAAAGACTCCATAGTTCGTTTGATGTGGTGGCCAAATAAGATTATAGAAGTTTTCTTTTTCTTGAGTAGGCTGTACTGTGCTTATTAATAATAAAAACACTTCACCCACTTGTTCAGTATAAAGGCAGGCTCTAATGCCCTAGTGAATTGTGTTGTCAGGTTTATTAGTAAGTTGTTTATTTAGAAATCAAAATTCTATAACCCCAGTGGTATAAATGGTAGTTAAATTCCAAGCATAAGTCCCAACTCGGATTGACTTCTAAGTCATGGGAGCAAAACCAAGGCTGAGTTCCAGCTGCTGGGAGTGAACACCTGTGCCAGTTCTTCTCCATTTATCACCTGCTCAGTGCTCTGGAAGGCCAGCTTCCTACAGACTGGGCTTCCTTGCTGGCTGGCTTTCAGTTGGCTTCAGTCAAGAAGGGGCACAGACTAGAAATAGGAGACGAGATTAGGTGGGGTATTTCTTCATCTGTTCCTCTCCTGCTTAGCTGCCAGCAACCTGGCAATGGCTATGTCCCTCCAAGACTACATTTCTAGCTGGGAAGCCTCTTCCACAGCCCCAGCTCTTACTGGGCTCTGGGAATATGGTTCCCTCCCTTTGGCACCCAGTCTTGGGGGTATAACAACTCCTTGCTCTTGCTCCTTTCAGGTATCTGAACATCCTGTGTTGGTTTTCTTAACCCTGTCCTTGCCTCAGAGAATAATCTCTTCATTACAGTTTCGTCATTTGTGCCATCTCAGGAGAATTTCATTCATCAAGATCCTGACCAGCTGGGCGTGGTATCTCACACCTATAATTCCAGCACTTTGGGAGGCTGAGCTGAGGAGTTTGAGACCAGCCTGGCCAACATGGTGAAACCCCATCTCTATTAAAAATACAAAAATTAGCTGGGCGTGGTGGCTTGAGCCTGTAATCCCAGCTACTCGAGAGGCTGAGGCAGGAGAATCACTTGAACCTGGGAGGTGGAGGTTGCGGTGAGCCGAGATAGCACCACTGCACTCCAGCCTGGGTGACAGAGTGAGACTCCATCTTAAAAAAAGAAAAGACCCTGACCAAGAGAGTGAAGGAGGAAAAAGAGGAAAAAAGTATTTCATGTTTCTTTCCTGAGTGCAGGAATCCCAGGTGGAATTTCAGACAGGATAATTCATGGATCTAACAGATCTTAATCATATTCCTCTTATATGCCATTCATAATGAATAAAGTAGATCTAGTTCCTGCCCTCAACAATAAACACGCACATGAATAACCAAAATATGTACATGTTTTGGAAAATCTTACGTAGGAAATAAACAGGGTGCACTGACAGAGAGTCACTCATGCGGGAGAGCAGTTTTGGATAGGGTGGTCAGGGAAGGCCTCACTGAAGAGGTAACATTTAATTGAGACCTCAAGGTTAAGAAGGAAACAGCCACCGTACTAAGATCAGGCAAAGCACAGGGAACATGTGTTCCAGGCAGAAGGAGCTGAAGGTGTAAAGGCTTGGAGGTGGGAAAAGAGCTTTGTGGGACAACCAGGACGTATGGCAACTGTTTGACTTTGGAGGAAACAAAAGACATATTTGCAAGCCACGTGGAGAGTAGCAGGAATACAAATGTGACTGGAGGAGGGGCCAGGTGGAGAGTGGGAGAGACGAAGCTGGACAGGAGCTCAGAGAACGCAGGGCAGGCCCTGTAGGCCAGGGTGAAGACGACGGTTTTTATTCCAAGCATAGTGGGAAGCCAAGAAGAGTTTTAAAGAGCAGAGTCATACAATCTGGTTTATCCTTTTAAAAGATCGCTCTTGCTGCTCTATGAAGAAGGACTCGGCGAAAAACAAGTAGAATCAGGGAGAACAGTCCGAGGGTGATCAAAATAATCCAGACAGAAGACGACTACGTTTTAGTCTGAAGTGGTGGGAGTGGTGATGGAGAAGAGCAGACGTCTGCAATATTTTGGAGATAGAGCCACAGGACTTGGTAAGGATTGGGCATGCGGGGAGGCAAGGGGATGGGAAGAGTCAAGGAAGCCTCCCAGGTTGCTGACTTGGGCCTCTGTCTGGAGGGTGAAGCTGTTTATGGAGAGGAGGAAGACTAGGGGAAGAATAAGGATGGAAAGATTTTTAAGATGAAGATGTCCGTGAAACATCCAGGGAAATATCAAGCCGGCAGATGGCTGCCTGAACCTGGAGCCCGGTTGACAAGTTTGAGCTGGAGGATCTTTTTTTCTAATCTGTTAGTGGTCAAGTAGGCATCTCAGGTCAACCCAGCTTATGCCAAAAGAGACCTCCATCAGGTCTGTATGGACCTGTTAAAACTCTATTCGGGGCTTAGACATGAAGCCCCACTTAGTAAAAAGCATCCCTATACCCTGCTTTGTCATAAGTGCACATATTTTCTTTGAAGAAAAGGATTGCTAGTCAAAAACAAGATTTGAGAATTCCTAGGTCCCTGACTAAATACCGTCATAATCTTGCCCGTAGAGTTCCAATTTTAACATGACTTAATGGTATATTTAAAGAGCAAGCCCCAGAGTCCAGTTGGAGTGACAGACAATAATGTCCTCATGGGGAGACATAGGCCCATAGTAAGAGATAAGGTTCCAAAGCTTTTCCTTCTGGCTGTCATGGCAACAGCAGCAAGAGCTCTGGAGGTGGGAAGGAGGACAAGGAGGAGAGAGGAGCAACCAGAAGCTGTGGTGGCTGTTAGTCTGCAGAAAATAATTCAGGACAGATATTTGCAAGCTGCATGGAGCACAAGCCCTGTACATCCAGGTTAGTTGTAAGTATACAGTTTGTAAGTGGACAATTTGTTCATTTTAAGAACCAGAGATACACATAAAAGCTTTGTCAGACTAGGGGGCTAGGAGTACATCATGCATCTGTTTTATCCCTTGTACTCAGTGTACTGCCTGGGGCTCCGTGTACTTGAATAAATGAGCAAATGAGGTCTCAAAAGAAGAGTCACTACCCGGCTTATTTCATATGGGTTCAAAAGTTGCCAGGTGGATAGAGACTTTGGATAAAGATTTTAGTTTCCATCAGAACCATATGCATATAGTGGTCAGTGATTACAGAGTGACAAGCCTGAAAGGAAAACTAGCCCCCAAGCCAAAAGCCCAAGTTGGTCGGGGGTGGGACGCAGGTCTCGTTCCCCGAGACTGAAGCTGAAATTATTCACTAACCATGGATAAGTTATATAATTGTATACTTCCCATCAGGATCCAGTTTATGATAGGTTTTGGACTACTTTTTTTTTTTTTTTTTTTTGAGACAGAATCTCGCTCTGTTGCTCAGGCTGTAGCGCAGTGGGGTGATCTTGGCTCACTGCAACCTCCGCCTCCCAGGTTCAAGTGATTCTCCTACCTCAGCCTCCCAAGTAGCTGGGACTACAGGCGTGTGCCACCATGCCCCACTACTTTTTTATTATTATTATTTTTAATAGGTATGGGGTTTCACCATATTGGCCAGGCTGGTCTCAGACTCCCGGCCTCGTGTGATCCTACTGCTTTGGACTCCCAAAGTGCTGGGATTACAGAGGCGAGCCAACACGCCTGGCCTGGACTAGATTCTTGAGGTGATTAAATATCATCTATAACTGGGAATGTAACAAAGGCTATGGAAGTAAGGAAAGGTGATGGTGTGATGAAAGAATACAGACAAAAGGGCATGAATTCCTGCCTACCCTAAAAACAAGGAGACTTGAGGCGTTAAACTTTGTTCAAGAGAGTTTAGTATATCTGATGCTCACAAATATCCAGATATTTGAAAAAGAAAATCCCCAGTGCTGTGGACCCTTAGAGAGCCTATGTCAAATATCCCTCAAGACCTTTCGTCTGTCTTTGCTCTAATTCTGTACTCACCAAGCAATCAATATTTTCATCACTAATTCTGTTTCTTTATATGCTGACAAGGATACCCTGAATAAAAAACATGCATATCTGATAATAGGAAAAGTACATTCCCCTCTCCAAATTGCACTGATCATAAAATTCAGACACCTGATTATCAAGGTCTTCCAGCCCTCCTGATTTGCCTCTGATGACCTCTGTGATCTCAGCTGCTGTCACTCTCCCCTGTGGCACTAGGCTGTAGTCACCATGGCCTTCTTTCCATTCCTGCAATACCATAGACATCCCGCTCAGTCTTCCCCTTCCAGTTTCACCTGCCAGCCCTGCTCTTCCCCAGATATTCCCATGCTTGGTTACCTCTTACCTGCCCATCAGATCTTAGTTCAAATGTCACCTCCCACCTCCTCAGAGAGATCTCTGTGCCCATTGTTGCAACCTTTCCCCATTTTACCTCCCCTGATGGTCACTTTCTATCCCTTAGCCTGTTTTCTGTTTCACTAAATAATATCTTATTTGTGTACTTCCTTATTATCTGATTCTCTCCATTGGAATACAAGTCCAATGCCACTGTAGCCCCAACACTTAGCACAGACTCAAGATTCAACAAGTATTTGTTTAATGAATGGAATGTGGGAAAGAATAAAATATGAGCTGCTATAGATGAGAGAGAGGAGATACAAATAGGGACCACATATGAGGTAAACAGAACCTTCCCGTGCTCCCACACTGTGACTTTTGATAGAGACAAGGTCTCACTCTGCCAACCAGGCTTGAGTACAATGACATGATCATAGCTCACTGCAGCCTCAAACGCCTGGGCTCAAAGGATCCTCCTGCCTTGGCCTCCCAAGTAGCTGGGACTTCCAGCGTGCACCACCATGCCTTGCTAATTCTTAAATTTTTTGTTGAGATGGGGTCTCACTATGTTGCCCAAGCTGGTCTCAAATGCCTGGCCTCAAGTGATCCTCCTACCTCAGCCTCCCAAAGTGTTGGGATTACTGTGAGCCACTGTACCTGGTTCTACCTCACTTTAAACTGTGAACAACTTGAGGACGAGGACCACTTGTTCATGTTGGCATCCCCATGGCCAAACAAATGTCTGTGGCACCCTTTAATGCCCTTCTGATGGAAATGGGAAGTTCAGAGACAATTTTGAGATTTTTCTACTGGGTGAGCTTGGCTTAACTGGCTGGGTGAGAGCCTGCCAGAACAAGCAGTTTTTACAAGATGAAAGAAAAAAGATGTGTGTGGGTAGTGACAGCACCAAAAGATAGCCTGGGGTGGGTCCATTAGCCCTTCCTCCTCTGTAATCTCCATCAGCATCCTCCAGATCTAAAAAGATTCCAGGGAATTGCCTCAAGCTTCCCCCATTGTACTGCCCTGATTGCCCCCAGATTGCTGCCCTGAGCTTTTCCTGGCTAAAAATACTATAGCCTCACCTACCACCAGGGATAGGATTAAAAACATAAAAATAAAAATAAAGAAGGAAATGCCAGAGCCATCCCTGTACATAAAAGTTAGACAGGGCTGTGTGCGGTAGCTCACACCTGTAATCCCAACACTTTGGAAGGCCGAGGTGGGAGGATCACGAGGTCAGGAGTTCAAGACCAGCCTGGCCAACATGGTGAAACCCCATCTCTACTAAAAATACAAAGAAAAAAAAAGCCAGGCATGGTGGCATGCACCTGTAATCCCAGCTATTTAGGAGGCTGAGGCAGGAGAATTGCTTGAACCCGGGCGGTGAGGTTGCAGTGAGCTGAGATCACACCATTGCACTCCAGCCTGGACGACAGAGTGAGACTCTGTCTCAAAAAAAAAAAAAAAAAGAAAAGAAAAGAAACAGCTCTCACTTGACCAAAGTCCAGAAAGGGACTTAAGAAGACAGGCCAGCTGAAAACAAGGGTGCACAAAAGAGCACCAGTGAGAACCAGCATTCAACAAGGAGTGACTGGAAAGAACTGTTTAATGTTTCAAACATTGCCAGCTGAATAACATGACAGCGAACTCGTTATTTAGCTCAACTATATATAGTTTGCATCCTGGAATCCACTCATACTCATACTATATATAGTAGAGTTTTATGCATGCACTTGAATTGATTGTGTGTGCTGGACTGGACTGAAGTGTTCCTGTGGTGCCAGAAATGAAGAGAAAATGGAAATCTTCCATGGGCCTATGGGTATGTTCATTACCACTGTTGCCATTTTCACAAATGTGTGACGGTGGCAGAAAGCTAATTGAGACCAGCCATGGAATAACAGGGCCAGAAACTGGCTAAGGAATACTTTGGTTTGAGAATTTCTCTTGGAAAGATGCCTCCTTTCTGTCTATTCCTTGTGGAGTATTTAAAGACTGCCTATGGTCATTGATCAGAAATAATACATATTAAAAGGAAGTTTCAAGGTCTGAATAATACCGAGGTGTTATACCAAAAAAAAAAAAACCACAAAAATAATTTATTGTCTGGTCTAACTCAACAAAACAGTTCTATCAAACTGCTCATCATTCCCTGGCTCCTAAACTTCAGTTTTTGGAATATAAGCACTTTTTATGAACTTCTGCTTTTTCTTGATTAGAACAGCAATTTTTCTGACCTGCTTTGAAAAGTACAGTGTACTCTGGATAGCCCATTTCAGGCCAAAAAAAAAAAACCCTTATTTTAAATCCGGAGTCTCAAATCTCTTTTGAAAAGCTGCTTTTTTAGGTCAGGCGCAGTGGCTCATGACTGTAATCCCAGCACTTTGAGAGACTGAGGCGGGTGGATTACTTGAGGCCAGGAGTTCGAGACCAGCTTGACCAACATGGTGAAAACCCCATCTCTACCAAAAATGCAAAAATTAAGCAGGCATGGTGGCTCATGCCTGTAGTCCCAGCTACTTGGGAAGCTGAGGCAGGAGGATCATTTGAGCCTGTGATGCAAAGGTTGCAGTGAGCTGAGATGGTCCATTGCACTCCAGCTTGAGAACACAGTAGTGCTTTTTGGTTGTTTTTTGTTTTGTTTTGTTTTTGCGACAGAGTCTCACTCTATCGCCCAGGCTGGAGTGTAATGGCTGCAGTCTCGGCTCACTGCAACCTCCGCCTCCTGGGTTCAAGCGATTCTCCTGCCTCAGCCTCCTGAGTAGCTGGGATTACAGGCACCCGTCACCATGCCTGACTAATTTTTGCATTTTTAGTAGAGATAGGGTTTTGCCCTGTTTGGCCAGGGTGGTCTCAAACTCCTGACCTCAGGTGATCCGCCAGCCTTGGCTTCTGAAAGTGTTGGGATTACAGGCGTGAGGGACCATGCCTGGCCAAGAGTAGTGTTTTTACTGTCCAATATCTAACATCCCTTCCTGACACTATACCCCAGTTTCACTTTTCTACCTATGCACTTCAAATGAAGCACTTCACTCCTGTACCCACAGTGGGGCACGTAACCTAGACTAAGCCAATGATGGCATGCTCTGTTTGGCGACAGTGATTGATGAGATGGGCAAAGGATTCAAATTGGGCCAATCAAAGCCCATAAGACTCAATTCTGGAACTTTTATGGAAGCTATTAGAGGAAAAGTGGATCTTTCTTCTGTCATTGGTTGTCGTAATGTTGATAACCTGTAGCTGCTGGTGACCACTGGCAGGGTCTGAGAACAGAACGAACTCTGAGGAAGCAGAGCTGTGGACTGGATCCTAGTGTTCTCTAGCTTAATTCCTGAGTCAAGCTGTGCCTGAAGGTCTAGGCCTGGACTTTTCAGTTTACCTCAATCAGTTCCCTTTCTTTGCTTAATCAGTTGGGGTTGAGTTTTCTGACACCTGCATCAGATGCACGTGGAGCTTGCAGGAAAATGTGGTGCTTGAGGAGGAGAGGATTCACTGGGTTGAGAATTCATGGAGCCGGTGGGAGCAATTGGCATGAGGGTCTACCAGGAAAGGCCTAGAGATAGCTCTATGGATCTCAGTCTACTGATTGAAGATCCTGATCTTCCAAGTAATTTTTATTTTAATTGTGTGTTTCATGATTCAAAAATCAAAACTAAATAGGAAGATGTACACAAACAGGTTCCATTCCTTCCTTTGCCCCTCTTTCCTCCATGGGTAACAATTCTTATTTTTTGGTCTATTCTTCAGTGTTTCTTTATGCATCTACAATCAAATATGAATATATTTTTAAAAGATACTATGCTTTGCTCTGTTCTACCTGCATTTTGTTTCTTCAATATATGTTCATTCAAAGAGTATCCTTCCTTGAAACTCTATAGTGCCTTTGAATATTCCTGGTCACCTTCCACATAATACTTCAGGTGGCTCAGAGCCTCATCTATCAAGCCCTACCACTTCTCTGCTCTGTTACCCTGGAGACACCTTGGTTTAATACTGGAGAATCCTATTTCACTGGTGTGAGAGAATTACAATCAAGCAGCTAAAATATGGATGTGACTGTAAGTTAAAAAAAGCGAAACACATTTAGAAAGTCTAATATGAATAATACTAACAAATAGAGACTATTGCAAGGGGAAGGGAATTGCTACAAAAATGAAAAAGCTATGAAAAAAATCTAAATTTTTGGCCAAAGAGAGATTAACATTGACGGACAGGTACATTGGCAAATATCCCAGAAAGAAGAGTACTGTATTAATTGCCACCAAATGATCTATGATTTTGAATTCTGTCAAAATTCAGTCCTCTTAGTTGGGCAAAAATCCCTGATCAAAGCAATGCACTGACCCACATGCCTTTAACATTCACAGATGTCTTACTAACCCTTTCAACAGACTGACTTAAACAGGGCTTAGATCCGGCCTGACAGCCTTGGAACTGAAAACGCAGGATAATTCACTTAGGGCAATATGAAAGAGAACATTTCAAACTGAGCCTACACGGTGGAAGATCTAAAATTAGTCTTTTTCTTAAAAGTTATATTCAGCCTTTAGTATGCGAGAAAATATCTAAAAATAGGAATTTCAGTGAAACGATGGAGTGAAAATGAAAGGTAATCTGCAGATACACGTAAGATTCACTGCAGACAGACTTGATAATTCACCCTATTCTGTTAGGCATTTGGCATTTGGATGGACTGACCCCAGTGCTTGGCATGGCCTGATTGCTGACTACGTCTTTGTGGGTGAATGAATGCACGAATGTCTCTGCATATTTTCCCATAATACGCAGGGGCAAACCACCATCTGTAGATGATCACTTCGTGTGTTTGGGTTCTTATGCAAGGGCTTCTTAGCTGTATTTGATAGGAAAAAACTATTGTAAGAAAAAGAAATTGCCATTAGATCTCATTTTTCTGGCCACATTTTTTTTCTTATATTACAAAACTGTGTATTGATACACCTAGGAGAGGTTGATGTTTTCTCTGGATTTGGTTAGATTTTAAATGAGTTACATAAACATATTTCTATTTTTATGGTCTCATGCAGGTCTTAATTAGAAGTAAATGAGTCAGGGATTATGTTCTTTTATCCTATAATAAATTAGTGTTTATTTTTTCCTTTCCTTTTGATCCTCTGAAATTCTAACTAGGGAGTTAGAAGAGTCGGGAGAAAAACATTTTTAAATTTTTAGATAAATATATTTGCCATTTGTGTTTTACCAAGCTACAAAACCCAAGGAATAAACAAAAACGCAAAGCAGACATTTTCAAAGAAAATAAGCCTTATAACAATATATTGCAGTTTCTGTAAATCACAGCCTTAAAAATTAGGGTTAAAGTTTTATCTTTTTGGTCTGAAAAATGAAATACTTGTTTGTTGTACAGATGATACTGTGAATGCATTTCCAGATGCTAGGATCTTGGGAACAATTGTGGAACATACTTTATTATATAATATGTGCTATTTTTAATTAAGATATGTGGTTTATGGTATTGCCAAATTGCAATAACTTCATTTTGGGTGCAATAAGGCAATCAAATAACATGTATTTTGGAGCTAATGCTATTATTCTAAGAAAGCACATTTACAAGGGTTAATTCAGCATTAAACTTATTCCGGTCATAAATCCGCAGACTCAAAATGTGATTTAGCTCATGGATTTACACTTGTAAAATAAGCAAGGTTTTAATTAAAAGTCAACAGATTATGTCAAAGCATCAATGAATTTTTTGCCCTTGGGCATAAACCATTTCTATATTAGGTAGCCTAATAGAAAACACTTTACTTTCAAGGTTTTATTTCTTCACCAACACACCATGTGTGAAACAATCCATTCTTGGCACAATATATTATACAATGTAGCTTGATTATTTACATATGTTTCTGCCATTTGCAAAACCCATATTGTCCTCAGAAGGTAGTACAGAGTATATTAGGCTACAGACTACAAACAACAGAAAAATAAGTTGGTCCACAATTTGAATAGACTAGAATGTGTAACCAAGGAACAATGGAAACACTCCTTGTTTGTGGCTTTTTTAGAATGTAGTAAACAACTGTCTTTCAGGATGGGCCACCAACCAAAAATTGTAACAAAACAAAATCTTAAGGAAGCCTTGCAGAAGAGAAACTAGTGCATTAGATGAGCAATCCAAAGAGAAAAAATAGAGACAATGAAATGCGCAAGAAGATTTGGCCATGAGAAATCAGAACTTCATGTGTACTTACTAATCCAAGTCTGATTCTGTTATGATGCAGACCTAACAATCTAAAAACAAGTACCAGATCTAAAAACACATGGATCTAAAAACAACTACAGCAATTAAAACCTTCCATTCTATTTCTTCTCTCCTTTTTTTTTTGAGATGGAGTTTCACTGTTGTCACCCAGACTGGAGGACAATGGCATGATCTTGGTTCACTGCAACCTCCGCCTCCCAGGTTCACGCCATTCTCCTGCCTCAGCCTCCCAAGTAGCTGGGATTACAGGTGTCCACCACCACGCCCAGCTAATTTTTTGTATTTTTAGTAGAGATGTGATTTCACCATGTTGGCCAGGCTGGTCTCGAACTCCTGACCTCAGGTGATCCACCCACCTTGGCCTCCCGTAGTGCTGGGATTACAGGCGTGAACCACCACGCCCAGTCTGTTTCTTCTCTCCTAACAGCTAACTGTGCCTTTACTGAGATTCCACTTCATCATACTTTGCTCATCAAGGATCTTTGATTCACTTTTACTCTTTACTAATTTAATTGACAATGATGGTGTTATAAATATCAAATTATTCTTCATGAAATTATCTACTTTATAATGACTAAATGTCACCATTAAATTCTAAATCCACTTCCCTTATAAAAATGTCTTTGTGGAATGAGTCATTTTTCTTTCACTGTTTCTTAGAGCTTCTTATCAGGCATAATTTTAAAAATAGTATCAGGGCACAGATCTGCTAGGTCTCCAATCATTTTACTGGGCATTTAAGTCTGATACTGCATTGTGCCCCTGTTGCATTTGTGTTAGGGCTGTTTGTGCTGGACCTGAGATTTTATGAAGCAGCCAATGCGGGATTAAATTTAGTTTAGGTTAGGTTTTTAGTCACTGGCTATCATAATACACGTTTTCTTTTTCTTTCTTTCTTTCTTTTTTTTTTTTTTTTTTGAGACGGAGTCTTGCTTTGTCACCCAGGCTGGAGGGCAGTGACAGGATCACGTCTCACTGCAAGCTCCGCCTCCCGGGTTCATGCCATTCTCCTGCCTCAGCCTCCCGCGTAGCTGGAACTACAGGTGCCCACCACCACCTCGGCTAATTTTTTCGTATTTTTAGTAGAGACGGAGTTTCTTTTTTTTTTTTTTTTTTTGTTTGTTTTTTTTTTTTTTGAGACAGAGTCTCGCTCTGTCGCCCGGGCTGGAGTGCAGTGGCGCGATCTCAGCTCACTGCAAGCTCCGCCTCCCGGGTTCACGCCATTCTCCTGCCTCAGCCTCCCAAGTGGCTGGGATTACAGGCGCCCGCCACCTTGCCCGGCTAGTTTTTTTGTATTTTTTAGTAGAGACGGGGTTTCACCGTGTTCGCCAGGATGGTCTCGATCTCCTGATCTCCTGACCTCGTGATCCGCCCATCTCGGCCTCCCAAAGTGCTGGGATTACAGGCTTGAGCCACCGCGCCCGGCCTGAGACGGAGTTTCACTGTGTTAGCTAGGATGGTCTCGATCTCCTGACCTCGTGATCCACCCGTCTCAGCCTCCCAAAGTGCTGGGATTACAGGCATGAGCCACTGCGCCTGGCCTTTTTTTTTTTTTTTTTTTTTTTTTTGACTCCAACGCCCAGGTTGGAGTGCAGTGGTGCAATCTCGGCTCACTGCAACCTCCACCTCCCAGGTTCAAGCAGTTCTCCTGTCTCAGCCTCCTGAGTAGCTGGGACTATAGGCTCATGCCACCACACCCAGCTAATTTTTGTATTTTTAATAGAGACGGGGTTTCACCACATTGGTCAGGCTGGTCTCGAACTCCTGACCTCAAGCGATCCACCCACCTGGGCCTCCCAAAGTGCTGGGATTATAGGTGTGAGCCATTGTGCCCAGCCTTACATTTTCTACTATTTGCATAGTTCTGTACATTTCGATAACATCATGTTTTTGCTGTCTAACTGTGGAATTTGCAACTCTAATTATTTCAGAGAATTTTTAAAATCCTTAAAACAAGATTAAATCACTTACATTTAAAAATATAATACATATATTTTTAAACAAATATATGCATTATACCCTTTTTGTAGAGAGAAGGAATAACTCCAAACTAAGTTCAAATAGATGTGGACATTTCTTTGCCCCAGATTCAGTTACTTACAACAGAGAACTCTTTGTGTAGTTCTCATAGTAAAGGAGAAGTCCTAATGATCAATATTCCACAGAATTCTATCCAACCAACCTGTATTGAGTTGCCTTTTTTGGAATGTTGTTTGCATAGTTTAGGCAAAAAAAAAAAGAGGAAATGTCCAGAAAGCAGCAATGGGAGAGGAAATAAATTCCTGTAATGTTAAGTTCGTATACATGCACTCTAATGATTCAAACATTACCCAGCACACGTGCTGGTCAGCTCAAGTTGCTAAATAAATATAGGTCCCTGGAGGTTAATAAGCCTACCTGTCACCTTTGGAGAACTCTTGTTACAGGTCAACCATTTCCTCTTCCTGTCCCTACCTCTCAATAAGTGACTTCTGTTTTACATTATCCAGAGTGGCAAAGTCCAACTTAAGTAAAATGTCACGGTTGTTGTTTTTTTCTTTTGAGATGAAGTCTTGCTCTGTCACCCGCCTGGATTGCAGTGGCGAGATCTTGGCTCACTGCAACCTCTGCCTCCTGGGTTCAAGCAATTCTCCTGCCTCAGCCTCCCGATTAGCTGGGATGTGTGCCACCACACCCAGCTAATTTTTGTATTTTTAGTAGAGATGGGGTTTCACCTTGTTGGCCAGGATGGTCTCAATCTTTTGACCTCATGATCCACCCACCCCAGCCTCCCAAAGTGCTGGGATTATAGGCATGAGCCACCGCACCTGGCCAACATCATGGTTCTTAATGAGAAGAGTTTCAAACGGCTTCATAGTTAGCTTTCTGTGAACAACCAGGACTAAAGAGCTGTTACTGAAATAGCTGTATTTTCTTTATAACCAGTTCTTGCCCTGGGACTAAATCATGTTTGGTTAAGGATACTAAATTGAGACAGGCTCCTTCATTTAAAAAAAAAAAAAAAAAGATTAGGACAAGTTCTGCAATGTTTTTGTAATAATTCAAACTGAAAGCAAATGAATGTTCTATTTTGCAGCCATACAAAAGAGAACGAGTGTATACTTCATCTTATTTATTTTTCAAGTTATTGCCAAGAAAAGACAGTTCTTTACACAAACCTATCTGGACTTAGAGGTAAAAGAAAATGGACTCAGTACTTGTCTTAAGAAGAAGGATGCTGTGGACCCAAAACAGAGGAGACTGAGAGAAAATGGCAAAAATGTGACTCACTCAGACCTGAAGGGGCAATCCCTGATTTGGGATACTTAGAATATGTACTTTTTTTTTTAAAGACTATTCTGGTAGTGTTTACCTTTTTATACTTTTCTCCTTTGAAACCTGGCACTCTCAAATCCAATTACTACTACTACTACTATTATTATTATTATTATTATTATTATTATTATTATTATTATTTGAGACGGAGTTTTGCTCTTGTCGCCCAGGCTGGAGTGCAATGGTGTGCTCTCTACTCACTGCAACCTCCGCCTCCTGGGTTCAGGCGATTCTCCTGTCTCAGCCTCCCCAGTAGCTGGGATTACAGGCGTGTGCCACTACGCTTGGTTAATTTTTGTATTTTTAGTAGAGATGGGGTTTCACCACGTTGGCCAAACTGCTGAGATTACTGGCGTGAGTGAGCCACCATGCCGGCCTACTATTATTATTATTATTATTTTTTTTTTTTTTTTGAGACGGAGTCTCGCTCTGTCACCCAGGCTGGAGTGCAGTGGCCGGATCTCAGCTCACTGCAAGCTCCGCCTCCCGGGTTTGCGCCATTCTCCTGCCTCAGCCTCACCAGTAGCTGGGACTACAGGCGCCCGCCACCTCGCCCGGCTAGTTTTTTGTATTTTTTAGTAGAGACGGGGTTTCACTGTGTTAGCCAGGATGGTCTCGATCTCCTGACCTCGTGATCCGCCCGTCTCAGCCTCCCAAAGTGCTGGGATTACAGGCTTGAGCCACTGCGCCCGGCCGATATTATTATTATTATTATTATTTTAGTGGCACGGTCTTGCTCTATTGCCCAGGCTGGAGTCCAGTGGCGTGATCGTGGCTCACTGCAGCCTTGACCTCCTGGGCTTGAGCAATCCTTCCACCTTAGCCTCTCAAGTAACTGGGACAATAAGCGTGCACCACCATACTCTGCTCATTTTTACGTTTTTTTGTAGAGATGTCGGGGTGGGGGTCTCAACATGTTGCCCAGGCTGGTCTTGAACTCCTTACCTCAAGTGATCCTCCCACCTTGGCCAATTATTATTTTTATTCTCACTCCTGGACAGCTATACATGTCCCCCATTACCTTCCCTCCACCTCTCATACGATATGGCTTCCTAACTCTTCCTTGATCTCTTCATTTTACCCTTCTTTCCCCTTTCTCACCTTTCCTCCTGAAGACGCTTATTACTAAGCAGTGTTTCCAGGTCGTCTGTCATGTCCCAAGCACACATTTTAGGATCGCCTCAGGCTTTTCCTTTCCTCTGCCCACCATGGGCAGCCATGTGATTGCTTCCCAGTCCTGTGATTCATGAATTCCTCTTGTCCTACTCTGTCCCTTTTCAAATGATAAAGGCGCTCTAAGGCTGAAAACACATCCAACTAAAATGAACATGAAAACCGGCCAAAGAAAGAGCCTTCATTTCCCCTTCTCATGTTTAGGAGGAAATACATGATGTGAGTCTACATCTATGTTAGCTCGCTTAGTTTATACAGTTCATTCAAGAAAGAGTTTTGACTCTTGGCACTGCCACTTACTGTCTGGGTGATCTTGGACAATTTACTTAACCAGATGCCTGAAATCCTTTCTGGAACAAGGCAATGCTTTAAATAAATGAACTCGCTCAAACTTAATTTCCTAATTATGAAGGAAATCTAGCATAGAGATTAAAAGCATAGGCTCTGGACTTAACTCTAGTTGGGTGGGAGTCCTGGACTTTCCAGTGACTTGATAGGTGGCCTTAGTTTCCTCGTTTGTGAAATAGGTCAAATAATTATGCAGTATCAACCTAATAAGGTTGTGGTGAGCACTGGATGAGAAATGCATAGAAAGCTAAAACAGTGCCTAGCAGTGCAGAAATGTTAACTGTTACTATCACGAAGGCTGTTATTCTTAATACGGTACCATTGGGCTGGGCACGGTGGCTCACGCCTGTAATCCCAGCACTTTGGGAGGCTGAGGCGGGTAAATCACCTGAAGTCAGGAGTTCACAACCAGCCTGGCCAACATGGTGAAACCCCATCTCTACTAAAAATACAAAAAATTAGCCAGGTGTGGTGGCACGTGCCTGTAACCCCAGCTACTTAGGAGGCTGAGGCAGAAGAATCGCTTGAACCCAGGAGGTGGAGGTTGCAGTGATCCAATATCACACCATTGCACTCCAGCCTGGGTAACAAGAGTGAAACTCTGTCTCAAACAAACAAAAAAAAATAGGGTACCATCATGACAATTAAAAGCTCACTGGCAGCCGGGTGCGGTGGCTCACGCCTGTAATCCCAGCACTTTGGGAGGCCAAGGCAGGCGGATGATGAGGTCAGGAGATTGAGACCATCCTGGCTAACACGGTGAAACCCCATCTCTACTAAAAATACAAAAATAAAATTAGCTGGGCATGGTAGCGGGTGCCTGTAATCCCAGCTACCCAGGAGGCTGAGGCAGGAGAATGGCATGAACCCGGGAGGCGGAGCTTGCAGTGAGCCAAGATTGCGCCACTTCACTCCAGCCTGGGCAACAGAGAGAGACACTTATCTCATAAAAAAAAAAAAAAAAAAAAAAAGCTCACAGACTGCATTGTAAAGTTAAAAGTGAGAGAGATACCACACTTCTAATCACCAGGTCTATAGAAGAGTTTTAAAAAATGTGAGAGATACCATTTTATGGAAATAATCTATGTTAAAAGAATTTTAAGCACATTTAAATAATGAGTCTACTTTGTTAACACTCTCTCTTTAGTTTTTGGTTTACTGATTTTATTTTATTGTTCATTTATTAATTTACTTATTTATTTATGTTTTAGAGAGCAGGGTCTTGCTCTGTTGCCAGGGCTGGAGTGCAGTGGCATGACCATAGCTCATTGCAGCCTTGAACTCCAGGGCTCAAGCGATCCTTCTGCCTTGTACTGCAGGTATACGCCACCATGCCTGGCTGATTTTTTGTAGAGATGGGGTCTATCCAGGCTGCTTTTGAAATCCTGGCCTCCAGCAATTCTCCCTCCTCAGCTTCTAGAAGTGCTGGGATGACAGGTATAAACCACCTTGCCTGGCCTTTTCTGATTTTAGAAGTGAAAATGCACTTGCTTGCCAAAGATTTAAGTTCTTTTGAACTTTAAAAATACATATATAGGTCAGGCACTGTGACTCACACAGATAATTCCAGCACTTTGGGAGGCCAGGGCAGGCAGATTGCTTTAGTCCAGGAGTTTGAGCCCAGCCTAGAAGCATGGCGAAACCCTGTCTCTGCAAAAGATACAAAAATTAGCCAGGTGTAATTATGTATGCTTTGGTCCCAGGTTCTTGGGGAATTGAGGGGGAGGATCGCTTGAGCCCAGGAAGTTGAGGCTACAGTGAGCCGAGATCGCATCACTGCACTGCAGCCTGGGTGACAAAGTGAGACCCTGTCCTCCCCTCCTCCAGAAAACAAACAAAAAAATACATATATATGCTGAGTGTGGTGATTCATGTCTCTCATCCCAACATTTTGAGAGGTCAAGGCAGAAGGATCTCTTTTTTTTTTTTTTTTTTTGAGATGGAGTCTCGCTCTGTCGCCCAGGCTGGCATGCGGTGGCACAATCTCGGCTCACTGCAGTCTCCGCCTCCCAGGTTTAGGCCATTCTCCTGCCTCAGCCTCCTGAGTAGCTGGGACTACAGGCGCCCGCCACCTCGCCCGGCTAGTTTTTTGTAATTTTTTTTTAGTAGAGAAGGGGTTTCACCGTGTTAGCCAGGATGGTCTCGATCTCCTGACCTCGTGATCCGCCCGTCTCGGCCTCCCAAAGTGCTGGGATTACAGGCTTGAGCCACCGCGCCCAGCCCAGAAGGATCTCTTGAGCCCAGAAGTTCAAGACCAGCCTGGACAACATAACAAGACCTCGTCTCTACCAAAAAAAAAAAAAAAAAAATTAGCCAGTTGTGGTGGCAGGTACCTGTAGTCCTACCTACTTAGGAGGCTGAAGCTGGAGGATTGCTTAAGACCAAGAGTTTGAGGCTGCAGTGAGCCATGACTGCACCACTGCACTCCATCCTGGGTGACACAGCGAAAGACCCTGTCTCTTAAGAAAAAAATTGAGAGCCTGCTGGGAAAGCCAGAGCCTGCTGGGAAAGCCAGAGCCTGCTGAGTGACAGAGAACCCAAAGTGTAGAGCCCAGAGGATATGTGCTCTGCCCTCAGGGCTGCAGTCTGGGCAGGGCATGGCCGAGAGGGGCTGTCTCTGCCCCGGTGGGGGTGGGACCGCCGTAAACAGGCTGGCTCTCTCTCTGCTGGAGGCTGGGGCCTCCTTTTCTCTCCGGGGCCTCTCCATCGGCTGCTTGGGCTTCATCCCTGAACAGGGCTGCGTTCTAGGAGCCCCGAGCAGAAGCTGCATCACCTGTTAAGTCTAGTTTTGCTCCCACCGAAATCCCAAATCCCCCCAGTTTCACGGGGACACAGTCCCCACCCCTTCTCAGGAGGGACCTCTCGCAGGAGAATCTGAGTGGTGGGCTGTTGCATTATCTTGAAAATCCAGAATCTGCCACTCAATCACCACTTGATGAATGAATGGACAAGTGAATGAACGAGCTGGTGGAGAAGACGTCAAATCACCACCGGAGGAGGGGCCGCCCCTGCAAGAGGAGGCTGGGCTGTCCAAGCCAAACTGGCCCCAACCCACTCATACACCCATGTATACCCACCCACCCATCCAAACACACATCCACTCATCCACCATTTGCCCATCCATCAACCCATCTAGGCATTCACCTATCCCCCACCCACCCATCCACACACCCACCCATTCATCCACCAACTGATCCATTCATCCACCCACCACCCCCATCCAAACACACATCCACTAAAAAAAAAAAAAAAAGAAAAAAATTACAGGCTGGGAGCCATGGCTCACACCTGTAATCCCAGCATTTTGGGAGGCTGAGGTGGGCGGATCACTTGAGGTCAGGAGTTCAAGACGAGCCTGGCCAACAAGGTGAAACCCATCTTTACCAAAAAAATATAAAAATTACACAGGAGCATTGTTTGAACCTGGAGGGAGGCAAAAGTTGCAGTGAGCCGAGATCGTGCCACCACTGCACTTCAGCCTGGGCAGCAGAGTGACACTCCATCTCAAAAAAAACAAAAACAAAAACATATGTATATTAATTTTTTAAAACTAGGGTCAAATACTGTTTATAGCCTACCTTTTTCATTTAACAATACAAAATGGACATGTATCCATGTAAACAAATGGGAGTCTACAACATAATTTCTAATGGCTATAAAGCACTTCAACATATGCTTATATCATCATTTATTTAACACATTTCCTATTGTTGGCAATTAGGACATCTCCAATTTTGCTACTGTAAATAATAATAAAATAAACAACTATCTTTATTTTTGCTCACTCAATCAATTATTTTCCTTAGAAAAAAATCTTAAATGTGTTTCT
This sequence comes from Piliocolobus tephrosceles, assembly GCF_002776525.5. Classification (NCBI taxonomy): domain Eukaryota; kingdom Metazoa; phylum Chordata; class Mammalia; order Primates; family Cercopithecidae; genus Piliocolobus; species Piliocolobus tephrosceles. The sequence continues at coordinate 34,556,607 of NC_045449.1, forward strand.
CGATTAAAGAGTATGTACAAAAAGAAAAAAGAAAGAAAGAAAAAGATTTGGTATGTTATCTAATTGACTCCCAGAAAAAGCAGGAGTAATTTACTTGCAACAGTGGTGCATGGGAGCACCTATTTACACACTTCTGCCTCAACAACAGGTCTTAGTAAACATTGTCTTTGCCAGTCTGGCTACACTGATTCAGTCAAAGAGTTGCCATGTAACCCAAGCTTGGCCAAACTCCCTCCAGGACTTTGAATCTTGTTTGGAGTGACACAGAGATGGAAGAAACCATAGGGTTGAGCAGTGGGTGAGCAGTTCCTATTAACAAGACATTCTGGAAGTGCCAGGTCATGTTCTATCTTCTCCTTAACCTCTCCCATTCCTATTACTCTGTGAGGTCCTCACAGCTTTCCAATAAATTTCCTTTTTTTTTTTTTTGGTAGCTGGACTTAGTTTTTGTAGCTGGTAATCAGACAGAAATACCAAGTTGGTTGTTGAATATGCAAGTCTGGGGCTCAGCCAGGGGGGTAGCCTGGGCAGAAGATGTAGATTTGGGAGACACTAACAATGCTATAACTGATAAACATACTGAAGAGAATATGAACTCCAGAAGGAGATGAAGTTCTTTTTTTTTTTTTTTTTTCTGAGATGGAGTCTCGCTCTGTCGCCAGGCTGGAGTGCAATGGCACAATCTCGGCTCACTACAACCCCCGCCTCCCGGGGTTCAAGCGATTCTCCTAGCTACTCAGCCTCCCGAGTAGCTAGGACTACAGGCACGTGCCACCACATCTGTTAATTTTTTTATTTTTTGTAGAGACGGGGTTTCACCATGTTGACCAGGATGGTCTCGATCTCTTGACCTTGTGATCTGCCCGCCTGGGCCTCCCAAAGTGCTGGGATTACGGGCATGAGCCACCATGCCCGGCTGAAGTTTTATTTCTGATTCCTTTTGTTGTTGCTGTTGTTTGAGATGGGGTCTCACTCTGTTGCTCAGGCTGCAGTGCAGTGGTGCAATCTCGGCCCACTACAACCTCAGCCTCCCGGGTTCACGCAATTCTCCTACCTCAGCCTCCCAAGTTGGGATTATAGGCATCTGCCACCACACCCAGTTAATTTTTGTATTTTTTTAGTAGAGACGGGGTTTCACCATGTTGGCCAGGCTGGTCTGGAACTCCTGATCTCAAGTGATTCACCTGCCTCAAACTCCCAAAGTGCTGGGATTACAGTTGTGAGCCACCGCCCCCAGCCCCTCCTTCTAATTCCTAACCTAGGTCTTAGTAAAGTACTATATATATTTTAAAGACATGATCTTGCTCTGTTGCCTAGGCTGGAGTGTGGTGGCCCAATCATAGCTCACTGGAATCTCGAACTCCTAGGCTTGAGGGATCCTCCTGCCCCAGCCTCCCAAGTAGGTGGGACTATAGGTATGCACTACCACACCTGGATAGTACTGATTTCTTTAGAACAAGTTTGATTTTGTATTTATTTTGCTGCCTTAGGAAACTATCAGAGGAAGCAAACTAACCATATTGGTTGACTTAAGTAGTGTAGATGTGTTTTTTTATTTATTTATTTTGTTTTGTTCTGTTTTCGTAGATGTGTTTTATATTGGAAAAAATACACACATGCATTGATAAGATAAACTTTGTAAATTTTTTTTTTTTAAATAAAACCATGTCAGGCAAACAACATTTTTGAACTGGAGCCCAGGTTCAAATTAGTCTGTCTTAGGCCTTTATTCTCACAATATCACCTAGCAAATAAGACATTAACACTTCATTTGATTTAAATCTTCTCATTTCCATTCTGAAAAGAAAGCCCAAACTCCAAAATATCAGTCCAGAAATGTACCCTAAGAATCTCAAACAGTATTGTGTAGAATAATACATTTTATTTGTTTTGAAGCAGTTTTGCCATGGAACTACCTAGAATGTAATGCCAGTTTCCTCAATATTTACATGCTCAAATGAACAAAGTTCAGTATCATATATGGTAGTTACTGAAGAAAAAGATCTTCTCTTCTGAAAAGATGAAAAACCATGAAAAGAGTGTCGTAGTGCTGACTCTATTAAGCCTGCAAAAGCATGAAGAGGGTTGGGAGAAGGAGCAATTAGAAAGCCAGGTGGCCTACTCTGGTTATACCATGCCTAAATTTGGATAAATGAGTGCCCTTAAATGATCTAAGAACAGTGCCTGGCAACTAGCAATAGTGCCTGGGTCAAATATATGTTGAAAGAATGAATAAGTTTATTAGTTATTAATAAATAAGAAATGTTTGAATAAAAGTTTGCATATAAGTGAAAACCCGGGTGAGTAAGATAAACATCTGTCTACTTGTTGTTATTGATTAGAAAAGTCTTGGCGATGCACAATGGCTCACACCTGTAATCCCAGAGCTTTAGGAGGCCAAAGTGGAAGGATCACTTGAGGCCAGGACTTTGAGGTCAGACTGGGCAACATATGGAGACCCTATTTTTACAAAAAATGGGAAAAAAATAGAAGTGACTTAAGTCTCTTTCCACATTTCAATTTATGAGTGAGAATATAAATATCCAGAGAGATTAATGACATTTTCAGTCACAATGTTAATGCTTTTGAAAAGTGAAAAGCAATTTTATTGTTCTGTGTATCCTTAATTTTGGTTCTTATAGTTGATCATGGTTTCAGTTACTATTGCTGCATAAAAAATTACCCCAAAAAGTAGTGGTGTAAAAAAAAACTGTTTTTGTTTTTTGTGTTTTTTTTTTTTTTTTTTTTTGAGAAAAGGTTTTGCTCTGTCACCCGGGCTGGAGTGCAGTGGCCTGATCGTAGCTCAGTGCAGGCTCAACCTCCTGGTCTCAAGCAATCCTCCTGCCTCAGCCTCCTGAGTAGCCAGGACTACAGGTGCATGCCACAATATACAGCTAATTTTTGATTTTTTGTAGAGACGAAGTCTCATTGTTATGTCGGCTGGTCTCACACTCCTGAGGTCAAGTGATCCTCCCACCTTGACCTCCCAAAGTGCTGGGATTACAGGAGTGAGCCGCCACACCCAGTCAAACAAAACAACTTTATTTTGCTCATGATTTTGACAGTCAGGAAATTGGGAAGAGCACTGATGGGCAGTTTGGTCTTGGGATCTCTCAGGTGGCTGCAGTCAGATGCTGGCTGGAGCTGCAGTTGCTTGAAGGCGACACTGGGCTGCACATCCAAGATGGCTCCCTGCCTTGGCTGGCAGCTAGTTGATGCAGGCTGTTGGCTGGGAGCTCAGCTAGAACTATCTCCTGGATTGCATACACATGGCTTCTCTAGCAGGTGGTCTCAAGGTTGTCAGACTTCTTATGTGGTGGCTGACTTCCCACAGGACAAGGGTCCCAAGAAAACCAGGGGGAAGCTGCAGCACCTTTAATGACCCAACCTCAGAAGTCACATACCAGCACTTCCTCTGTACTGTATTAGGCAGAGCAATCACAAGATTCAAAAGGAGAGGACATAGAGCCCACTGCTTAATGGGATGAGTGTCAAAGAACTTGGGGACCACTGTCCTAAAACCACCACAGCCAGGTTGAGCATTTTTTGGCATAGGTAGCCCATGCTTTAGAAGAGCTAATTTAGTTTGCGGTATAACTATCTCTAGATTACATTTTTAAACTTTTTATTATGGAGACTTTCAAACATATATTAAAGCAAACAGAATGGTATAATGAACCCCTGTGTGCCATTTCTCAGCTTCAATAATGATCAACTTTGTTTCGTCTGTACCTCCACCTGCTTGGCCCATCTCAAACTCCCCTATTATTCTGATGTAAAGGTACATCATATTTATTTATCTGTAATTATTTCAGTACATATCTTTAAAAGATAAGGATTTTTTAAATAGTTGGATCAATTACAAACAAGAATTGCTTAATATGATCACATTTAGTTGGCACTTAAATTTTCAATGTCTCAAAAATGTCAATTTTTTTTTTTTTTTGTTTTTTGAGACGGAGCCTCACTCTGTCATGCAGGCTGGAGTGCAGTGGTGCGATCTCAGCTCACTGCAAGCTCTGCCTCCCGGGTTCACACCATTCTCCTGCCTTAGCCTCCCGGGTAGCTGGGACTATAGGCGTGTGCCACCACGCCTGGCTAATCTTTTGTATTTTTAGTAGAGACAGGGTTTCACCATGTTAGCCAGGATGGTCTCAATCTCCTGACCTCGTGATCCGCCCACCTCAGCCTCCCAAAGTGCTGGGATTACAGGCGTGAGCCACTGCACCCGGCCACAAATGTCATAATTTTATATTTGTTTGAGTCATGATCAAAATAAGGCCCACATGTTGCAATTTGTCAATTTATCTTTAAAGTCTCTTTAAGGCTGGGTGCAGTGACTCATGTCTGTAATCCCAACATTTTGGGTTACTGAGGTGGGAGGATCATTTGAGCCCAGGAATTCGAGACCAGCCTGGGTAACTAAACAGTGAGACCCTATCTCTAAATATTAAAAAAAAAAAAAAAAAAATAGAAAAATTAGCTGGGCATGGTGGGCCTGTGGTCCCAGCTACTCAGGAGGCTGAGGTGGGACGATTGTTTAAGCCCAGTAGGTTGAGGCTGCAATAAGCCATGATTGCACCACTGCACTCCAGCCTGGGGGACACAGTGAGACCCTGTCTTAAAATATATATATATAATTATACAGGCCAGACGCAGTGGTGCCTGTAGTCCCAACACTTTGGGAGGCCAATGTAGGAGGATCACTTGAGCCCAGGAGTCTGAGACTAGCCTGGGCAACATAGGGAAACCCCATCTCCTCAAGAAATACAAAAATTAGCCACGCTTGGTGGTACACGCCTGTAGTCCCAGCTTACTGAGGAGACTGAGACAGGAGGATCACTTGAGCCCGGAAGTTGAGGATGCAGTGAGCCGTGATTGGGACACTACACTTCAGCCTGGGTTACAGTGAGACCTTGTTTCAAAAAAAAAAAAAATTACAAAATGGTGTTATTTTAGGCTGGGCACGATGGCTCATGCCTGTAATCCTAGCACTTTGGGAGGTTCAGGCAGGTGGATCACCTGAAGCTAGGAGTTCGAGACCAGCCTGGGCAACATGGTGAAACTGCATCTCTACTAAAAATACAAAAATTAGCTGGGAATGGTGGTGGGTGCCTGTAATCCCAGCTACTCAGGAGGCTAAGGCGGGAGGATCGCTTGAACCCCGGAGGCGGAGGTTCCAGTGGGCCAAGATCGTGCCACTGCACTCCAACCTGGGTGACAGAGCGAGACTCCATTTCAAAGAAAAAAAGGTGTTGTTTTAACTCAAACATTCTTTTTTTACTTGTCGGATGGAAGAGTTTAATAAAGAGAAAATTTTCCTCATCTGTAAGTTTGTTACTCAAGGATACAGTTAGAACACAAAAAGTTGAACGGCAGCATTATGCTTGATTTGCTCTCTTTAGTTTCCAATTGTTGAAACAGTGAGTTCGTAGATTACTTTAAAAAATCAAATAAGGATTTACTTTGAAAAAAAAGACAAACTTTAGAAGGTATAGTTAAACACTGGGGTGTGTGTGTGTGTTTCAGTTGGTTTTGTTTTCTACATTTTAATGACTCATAAAAATAAAAAGCTAGGAATTCCCAGACTGTCAGTTGCATGCAGCTCTTGAGAGCACTCTGCCCAGACAGAACAAAGGAAGATTCTGGAAGAGTTCCAGGAAAACTATGGAAATTACATGTGTGAATATTGGGGAGACATTTTGATATGTAAGTGACAGAGGTATTGAAATGCTTGTGAAAAATTGGATGGGTTCAAGGGCAAATAGGAAAATGAAAAAACATGGCAATTTTTTTTTTTTTTTTTTTTTTAAGACGGAGTTTCACTCTTGTTGCCCAGGCTGGAGTGCAATGGCGCAATATTAGCTCACTGAAACCTCTGCCTCCCAGGTTCAAGCAATTCTCCTGCCTCAGCCTCCCAGGTAGCTGGGATTACAGGCATGCACCACCACACCCGGCTAATTTTGTATTTTTAGTAGAGACGGGGTTTCTCCATGTTGGTCAGGCTGGTCTCGAACTCCCAACCTCAGGTAATCCACCTGCCTCGGCCTCCCAAAGGCTGGGATTACAGGCATGAGCCACCACACCCGGCCAAAACATGGCAATTTTTAATATAGGAAAAATTAAAATACAAGAAAGGAGGTGTGGTTGAAAATAGAATACTCTTTAATACTGTTTGATTTGGTTGTCAACAATATTTGCTTGGCCATAATAATATAAACACTGACTTTGAATATAACATAAAATGTCAATAATGCTAAGGTAGAAAAAGAGATATAAGATGTTGATATGCTTACGTAGGGAAGGTGGGAGAAAGGGAAGTGGAAAAGGTGATATGGCAAAGGGAAACCCTCATCTATGACGGTGGGAAATTAATAGATTATACCTTAAATCTATCAGCTAAGAAGTTAAATAAAAACATGTTATTTAGAAAGCAGTTATAAATGTTAGAAGGAACAGCTGAGAGTTGAGGTGATTGTCTCAAGAGAGTAGAAATATATAGGGATCAGGCAGGGAACTGATTCTTTTTTAATTAGAAATCTTTAGGCAATGCTACCCTTTTATACTATTGTGTACAGTCATGCACTGCTTAATGATGGGGAGACATTCTGAGCAATGTGTCACTGGGCGATTTCAACATTGTGTGAACATCATAAAGTTTACTTACACAAACCTAGATGCTATAGTATAGTGTACTATACACATAGGCTATATGGTATAGCCTATTGCTCCTGGGTTACAAATCCGTACAGCATGTTACTGTACTGAATACTGTAGGCAATCGTAACATAATGGTGTTTGTGTATCTAAACATATCTAAACATGGAAAAGATGCAGTAAAAATATGGCATTATAATTGTATGAGGCCACTGTCATATATGCAGTTCCTCGTTGCCCCAAACCTCATTATGCAGCACATGACATTACATGTATAAAAACAGAAATTAACCTGAAGGCTGGGTGCAGTGATTCACACCTATAATCCCAGCACTTTGGGAAGCTGAGGTGGGTGGATCAGTTGAGCTTAGGAGTTCAAGACCAGCCTGGGCAGCATGGCGAAACCTCTTCTCGACAAAAAAAAAAAGTACTAGGGTGTGGTGCATGCCTGTAGTCCCAGCTACTTGGGAAGCCAAGGCAGGAGGATCAGTTGAGCCCAGGAGATTGAGGCTGCAGTGAACAGTGATCACGCCACTGCACTCTGGCCTGGGCAAGACCCCGTCTCAAAAAAAAAAAAAAGAAAGAAAGAAATTAACCCTAAAATACAGGGCTACATTTTCCGTTCAATGTGAAAAATGTAGAAAAAGGAGAGCTACAAAGTAAAGATCACTCTAAGGTCAGAAAAAACAACACACAAATGTTTCAGCTTGTATTTTACATGTGGATTTAATGATGATCTCTTTTCACCAGATGGACTTAACAGTGATTTCCTACCACTTTAAAAACCAGGATCATTTTTTTTCCGACTTCTAGTGCATTCTCAGTCATAATCACTAGCTTTCATTTCACCTCTTCACAGATTATTCAAAGTCACTTCATTTTATAATCTCATTCTTAACCCTAAGCATGATTTCAAGCTAAATCCTTTCCTGGAAATGACCTATAATTGCATTGATCTCAGTGGACTACCCCAGGCCATTACGGAATAGTGGTTAAGGACTTGGAGCTCTGGAATCCAACAGACCTGGTTCCATCCCCACTGGGCCACCTGGGGATTAGATGACTTCAGGAAAGTTGCTCTCTATAGATGCCTCAATTTCTTCCTTCATCTGTTCATGGAGGGAGTAAGAGTACCTATCTCACCGGTGCAAGGATTAGAAGAGGTAGTATCAGTAAAGAGAGTAACACTTCCAAATAACGACCGAGCTAGTGTGCATTCAGGGGCAACTCTGCTAACTCTCATCTAGAGAAATTCAATGCAGTGTATTCCTGAGCAGGTGAACTGGAGACGTTGGTTTACAGAATGCCTGTGAGGGACCAGCTCATAGTAGGCACTGGAGGTATGGAAGATGAGTAAGACACATCCGCGTCCTTCAAGAGGCCTAAGACGAGAGCCGGGTGCGGACAATAGTCCCCCCACTTATTCGTGGTTTTGTTTTCCCAGATTTTAGTTACTCATGGTCAACAGGGGTCTGAAAATATTAAATGGAAAATTCCAGAAATAAACAATGCATCAGATATTTTAAATTGTGTCACTCTGAGTAGCATGATAAAAGCCTGTGCTGGCCGGGCGCGGTGGCTCACGCCTGTAATCACAGCACTTTGGGAGGCCAAGGCGGGTAGATCACGAGGTCAGGAAATCGAGACCATCCTGGCTAACACGGTGAAACCCCGTCTCTACTAAAAATACAAAAATTTAGCCGGGCATGGTGGTGGGCGCCGTAGTCCCAGCTACTCATAAGGCTGAGGCAGCAGAATGATGTGAACCCGAGAGGCGGGGCTTGCTGTGAGCCGAGATCGCGCCACTGAAGGCCAGACTGGGAGAGAGAGTGAGACTCAGTCTAAAAAAAAAAAAAAGGAAAGAAAAGCTTGTGCTGTCCTGCCCTATCCCACTGGGGACATGAATCATCCCTCCGTCCAGCGTATCCAGGCTGATAGGCTCCCCGCCGTGTTAGTCACTTAGTAACCCTCTTGGTTATTGGTTATCAGATCAACTGTGGTGCTATCACAGTGCTTGTGTTCAAGTAACCTTTATTTTACTAATAATGGCCCCAAAGCACAAGAGTATGGAGGCAGTTGATTTGTGCAAGGGCATTTGAAAGGCAATTGTAGACTCTTCCCCTAGTGCCACAAAGGGAAACTCTTTTTTTTTTTTTTTTTTTTTTTTTGAGACTGAGTTTTGCTCTTGTCGCCCAGGCTGGAATGCAATGGTGTGATCTTGGCTCACCGCAACCTCTGCCTCTCTGGTTCAAGCGATTCTCCTGCCTCAGCCTCCCGAGTTGCTGGGATTACAGGCATGTGCCACCATGCCTGGCTAATTTTGTATTTTTAGTAGAGACAGGTTTTCTCCATGTTGGTCAGGCTGGTCTCGAACTCCCGACTTCAGGTGATCCACCCACGTCGGCCTCCCAAAGTGCTGGGATTACAGGCGTGAGCCACCACATCAAGCCGAGAAACTCTTTTGTAAAGCAGATGTCCCTTCCCAACGATGTAATAAAGACATGAAATTTACCACCACAGTAGCAGGGATAGTGGTTGCAGTGGTGAATCTTGCAATGGGGAAGAGCTGGTATGCTCACCATAGACGGAATCAAATGTCTCCTGAGCTCCATCCCACACTCAGATGGACACATGGATGATAACAGCACAGTGCTGGCCAGGCAAGACAAACACCAGGAATACAGCCAAATGGGAAGGTCTGGTAGATGCTAAAGGAGCAAAGTAGTCGTGTAATGAAAAATTAAACTGCCCCAAAGAGAGGTCTGGCCATTGTCCATGGCTACCAAGAGGTGATCTCTAGACCTCTGGAATGTTCTGCCTGATAGGACTGTTTTTGTTTGCTTACAGGCTTTGGCCATTGGGCAGTCTAACTGTGATTTATGATGAAGGCTTTGGGTCATGTCACATCAGTTCTGATCTCTGGAAAGGGCTAGATACCAAAATTTGTTATAATTGAATTCCCATAAAAACTCTGAACACCAAAGTTGTAGGTGACCTTCTCACATTGGCAATACAGAAGTTCTCTGACTTAGCATGGTTTGACTTAGATTTTTTGACTTTGTGGTGATGCAAAACTGTCACAATTTCTATGCAGTATTCAGTATTTAATAAATCACATGAGATATTCACCACCTTATTACAAAACAGGCCTTACATTAGATGATTTTGCCCAAATATAGGCTAATATAAGCGTTCTGAACACAATTAAGGTAGGCTAGGCAAAGCTGTGATGTTCGGTAGTTTAGGTGTATTAAATGCACTTTCGATTTGCAATACTTTCAATGGGTTCATCGAGAGGTAATTCTATTGTTAAGTCAAAGGGCATCTGCACTGTGTATTATCATACATTATGTTCAAGACTCCATGATTCCATGGGGAGATGATGACCAGAAGCTCCTCAAGTAGATATCGTTTGAAATCTGCTCTTGCATCTCTTCCCTTGGCTGATTAGAGTTTATATTCTTTGCTATAATAAAATTGTAACCGTAAGTATAGCACTTCCTGAGTTCTGTGAATCATTCTATGAGGGGGGTTTTGAAAACCTCTGAGTCTGTAGCCTGATAGTCTGAAGTGAGGGTGGTCCTGCAAATCCACAAATTTGTGGCTGGTGTCTGCAGTGAAGGCAGGCTTGCAGAGACTGTTCCCTCCAGCTGAACAGTCAACTAAACTCCAGTGCAGCAGCTCAGCACTGGGAGCTGCCAGACAGAAGGACCACGTGGGAATGGAAGTGTCAGGCCCTGCTTAACTCTCCAGACTCGGCCGTGCCCTCTCCTCACATTTGTAACCACTGAGTACCCACCTCAGGCTTAGCACCTCTTCCCACAGCTCCAAGTGTCAGAGACCAATGCTGACCTTAGATTGCAGGCATTTAAGGAACACTGATCTGGCTGGGCTGGGCATGGTGGCTGACACCCATAATCCCAGCGCTTTGGGAAGCCAAGGTGGGCGGATCACCTGAGGTTAGGTGTACGAGACCAGCCCGGCCAACATGGTGAAACCCCATCTCTACTAAAAACACAAAAATTAGCTGGGCGTAGTGGCATGCACCTGTAATTCCAGCTACTCGGGAGGCTGAGGTGGGAGAATCGCTTGAACCCAGGAGGTGGAGGTTGCAGTGAGCCAAGATTGCGCCACTGCACTCCAGCCTGGACAACAGAGCAACACTCTGTCTCAAAAAAAATAAATAAATAAAAGCACTGATCCAATGCTCTGGGACTCAAATCACTATGCTGGCTGGAAAACAGGGAGAAGAGTAGCATGGGAGTTCAGGCTAAAGCCTTCAGCAGTAGACAGACCTGGTATAGCAGTCACAGTCTTACTAGAAAGACCATAAGTCAAGAAGGATTTATGATAAAGAGGCTTCCTGCAAAAGATGGGTACTGGACAACCACAAAAGATAAAGCAGTAGCAGCCCTAGATTCAAACACACAAAAAAGGAAATGGAGAAGATTGTATAGAGAGAGCCACTTTGTGGCACTGCAAGCCAAAAGCACCCTCTCCTTTCTTCCCTCTTGTCTGTGGGGCTCTCCACTAACAGACCCAATTGGTGCTAGCGGGGAAAGGGAGGCTGTTGATGCAGCTCATAAGATCAGCCTCTGTGGTGGAGAAGGATGGCAAGCTCAGTTGGAGGGATACATGGAAGGTATTCAGCGCCTGGGTTCAAATCCTTGTTACCTACTGGCCGTGTGATCTTCAACGCGTCACATGAGTCCTCCATCTATAAAACTGAGTGCTTTGGTAAGTAGGCAAGGACCAAAGGAGGTAAGGCACATGAAGTGCTTGCTGTAGCACCTGCTTCATAGGAAGGGCTCAGTGTCCAGCCGACAGTAATACTAGGTTTGCTGCTCTGCCTCTGGCTCCATGCCCAGCTATAATAACTGGGCTTCCAACTTGCTCCTGAAACCCAGTTACCCCTAGTATCCCATTCTGATAATTGGATCCAGATTATTTCCATTGTACCAGAGGCCCCCTGTCTTGCTATTTGCTTAATCCAGGGGTCTCCTAGGAATGGCACCTTGCTGCATGCTTGTAGGTAACCATGGAAACTGGCTGCCTTTGTCAGATAAAAGGCAAGTTGGTAACAGCCTGAATGGTGATGGGGAGAGAGGCTGAGAACAAAGATTTTTATGAGTCATGTTAAGCAAAATCCATGCTCCAGACTTGAGGTGAAATATTTTCATCCCTCAAGAGAGTTAGTACCCAGTTCTACGTCGGGAACCCTCTCCCTTAAACCACATTGAACATAGGACACACACTATCTTCACCCTGCAAGGTGGAGTGTAAGGTCCCTATGCTACTCTGCCTGCTGACTTCCGACGAGCTCTGCATACCCACGAGCTCTGCTGGAGCCGTTTTTATTGAAAAGCTCCCTGCAGATCTGCCTCCTCTGAAGCCTGGGTTCAGGAAACCAGGACTAGATTGGCCAGAAGCAGACTGGAACAGGCCTACAGTTTTAGAGAAAAGAGGTCCATTTGTTTTCTAGGGCTGCTGTAAGAAAATACCACAAACTGGGCCGGGCATGGTGGCTCACACCTGTAATCGCAGTACTTTGGGAGGACGAGGTGGGCAGATCACGAGGTCAGGAGTTCAAGACCAGCCTGGCCAACATAGTGAAACCCCATCTCTACTAAAAATACAAAAAATTAGCCGGGCGTGGTGGTGGGCACCTGTAATCCCAGCTACTCAGGAGGCTGAGGCGGGAGAATCGCTTGAACCTGAGAGGCAGAGGTTGCAGTGAGCCGAGATCGCACCACTGCACTCCAGCCTGGGCGACGGTGCAAGACTCTGCCTCAAAAAAAAAAAAAAAAGAAAGAAAGAAAGAAAGAAAAGACCACAAACTGAGTGTCTTTGACAACAGAAATGTACTGTCTCACAGTTCTAGAGGTCAGAAGTCCAAGGTCAAGGTGTCAGCCGGGTTGGTTCCTTCTGAGAGCTGTGAGATCGAACCTGTTCCATGCCTCTCCCCTCGCTTCTGGTGGCTTGATGGCAATCTTTGGCATTCCTCAGCATGTAGAACCATCACCCTGATCTCACCTTGGTTTTCACACAACCTCCTCCCTGTGTGTGTATTTCTGTTTCCAAATTTCCCTTTTTTAAAAAGAAATTATCTATTTATTTTGAGACAGGGTTATAAGACTGGCTAATTTTTGTATTTTTGGTAGAGTCAGGGTTTTGCCATGTTGGCCAGGCTGGTCTCAAACTCTAGGGCTCAAGCGATCCACCCGCCTTGGCCTCCCAAAGTGCTGGGATTACAGGTGTGAGCTGCCGCGCCTGGCCCAAATTTCCCTTCTTATAGGTATACCAATTATATAGGATTAAAGCCCACCTGAATGGCATCATCTTAACTGCATACATCTGTAACAACCCTGTTTGCAAATGAGATCACATTCTGAGGTACTGGGCCTTAGGACTGCAACATAAGAATTTGGGGAAGACACAATTTAACCCATAACAGGGGGAAAAAGAGGAAAAAGTCTACCCTATGACATCTATCCTGGTTCTTAAATATTGACCCTTCTTGAATTCTCAACCCAGTGCTACCTTGTTATCAGAAAGCCTCTGATATTCTACGTTGTGCCTTTTGCCCTATGACATCTAGTCCTGGGCCTCTACCTGTCCACTTCGGCAATCTAATTCTATCTAGTTCCAGCCCTCACTGCTGGACAGGCATCTCAGTATCCCTTTCCTGCCAGTATTTGTTCTGCCAGCCATAGGAGACTTCCTCTGAGTTGAGTATGTTCCCCTTAGAACTGGCCTTGCCTCTAGCTGGGCACAGTGGCTCACACCTGTAATCCTAGCACTTTATGAGGCCGAGACGTGTGGATCACCTGAAGTCAGGAGTTTGAGACCAGCCTGGCCAACAGGGCGAAACCCCATCTGTACTAAAAATACAAAAATTAGCTGAGCATGGTGGTGGGCACCTATAATCCCAGCTACTCAGGAGGCTGAGGCAGGAGAATCGCTGGAATCCAGGAGGCAGAGGTTGGGGTGAGCCGAGACTGCGCCACTGCACTATAGTCTGTGGGGCAACAGAGTGAGACTTCGTCACAAAAAAAAAAAAAAAAAAATAGAAAAGAAAAGAACTGGCCTTGACTCACAGGGTGCAGCTAATCCAAGTCCTTGTTTGTTTAGTTCTGCCCCAACCTCTGCAGGTGGTGGGGCCAAACTCAGCTGCACCCTAAGGGAAGCCAGTGGGGTTTGAAGTGCAGGGTTTGAAGTGCCTGGAAGTAGGGACAATAAGCAGGTGTTTAGAGGCAGACAGGCAGAGTTCAGAGATGGGTGGAAGCAGGCTGCAACATGGCACAGGGGCAGGGCTAGAGTGCAGCCTAGTGGATCTAAGGGTGTTTACTCTTGACTCTATTTCTACTGCCCCTTGTATGGATGATCCAGGCCCACAAGGCTGGACATGGCCACAGGAAGGTCTGCAGGTGAGTCTTGCCCAGAGTAAAGCAGGAACAGTCTGGGGGTGGTTAGAAGCATCACGTTTGCTCACTGAGCCTCAATTTCTGCATCCGTAAAATAAGACCTTTAACAAAACTTATCTGATGGGATTTTTGTGAGGATTAAATGAGTAATGAATATATAGCCTTTTTTTTTTTCTTTTTTAAAAATTTGTTTTATTTATTTATTTATTGGAGATGAGGTCTTACTCTGTCGCCCAGGCTGGAGTGCAGTGGCACCATCTTGGCTCACTACAACCTCTGGGCTCATGTAATTCTCCCACCTCAGCTTCCCAAGCAGCTGGGATTATAGGCATGTGCCACCATGCCAAACTAATGTTTGTTTGTTTTTGTAGCAATGGAATTTCGCCATGTTGCCCAGGCTGGTCTTGAACTCTTGGACTCAAGCCACATGCCTCTGCCTCTCAAAGTGCTGGAATTACAGGCGTAAGCTACTGTGTCCGGCCAATATATGGCCTTAACTCAGGGCCTGGTACAAAGTAAGCATTTAAAGCTGGGTATAGTGGCTCATGTCTGTAGTCCCAGCTACTCAGGAGGCTCATTTGAGCCCAGGAGTTTGAGGATACAGATTGCACCACGGCACTCCAACCTGGACGACAGGGCAAGACCTCTGTCTCTACAAAAAAACAAAGTAACTGTTCAGCACATGTTAGCCATGGTGATCATCATGACCACTTAACACACAGTATTTTACTGTCTCCACAAGAGTTTCATGATACTGGTTATCAGGTAGTTTCTGGGTATGACAGACTAAAGCAGTTTCTCCTTTCTTGTTGAAATAATGTACTCGGCCGGGCGCGGTGGCTCAAGCCTGTAATCCCAGCACTTTGGGAGGCCGAGACGGGTGGATCACGAGGTCAGGAGATCGAGACCATCCTGGCTAACACGGTGAAACCCCGTCTCTACTAAAAAATACAAAAAACTAGCTGGGCAAGGTGGCGGGCGCCTGTAGTCCCAGCTACTCGGGAGGCTGAGGCAGGAGAATGGCGTAAACCCGGGAGGCGGAGCTTGCAGTGAGCTGAGATCCGGCCACTGTACTCCAGCCTGGGCGACAGAGCGAGACTCCGTCTCAAAAAAAAAAAAAAAAAAAAGAAAAAATGTACTCACACAAAATTAAACAGCCCCTCAGGAAAATGATGGCACTTCTATGAGATATTTCTTCTTCTTCTTTTTTTTTTTTTTTTTTGAGATGGAGTTTCACTCTTGTTGCCCAGGCTGGAGTGCAATGGCGCGATCTCGGCTCACCACAACCTCCGCCTCCCAGGTTCAAGAGATTCTCCTGCCTCAACCTCCTGAGTAGCTGGGACTACAGGCATGCGCCACTACAGCCGGCTAATTTTGTATTTTTAGTAGAGATGGAGTTTCTCCATGTTGGTCAGGCTGGTCTCGAATTCCCGACCTCAGGTGATCTGCCCGCGTCAGCCTCCCAAAGTGCTGGGATTACAGGCTTGAGCCACCGGGCCCGGCTTCTTTGGGATATTTCTCAGTGTTCTTGGATTATGACCGCTGATCCAGGATAGGAGCTATCAATGTGCTATTTACTTTTTTTTTTTTTTTTTTTCCGTGAGACAGTGTCTCACTCTGTCTCCCAGGCTGGAGTACTGTGGCACGATCTTGGTTCACTGCAACCCCTGCCTCCCAGGTTCAAACGATTCTCCTGCCTTAGGCTCCTGAGTAGCTGGGATAAAAAGTGCTCACCACCATGCCCAGCTAATTTTTGTATTTTTAGTAGAGGTGGGTTTTCTTTTTTTTTTTTTTTTTTTTGAGAGGGAGTTTCATTTTGTCACCCAGGCTAGAGTGCAGTGGCGCAATCTTGGCTCACTGCAACTTCCGCCTCCCAGGTTCAAGCAAGTCTTCTGCCTCAGCCTCCCAAGTAGCTGGGACTACAGGTACGTGCCACCATGCCCAGCTATGTTTTGTATTTTTAGTAGAGATGGGGTTTCACCATATTGGCCAGGTTGGTCCCGAACTCCTGACCTCGTGATCTGCCTACTTCAGCCTCCCAGCGTGCTGGTATTACAGATGTGAGCCACCATGCCTGGCCTACCTTGGTACTTTAAGCAGCTTACTGCCACGTGTAGATATCTTTTCTTTCCTCCCCAGGAAGAGGAGGGGTTTTGTGGATTCCTGATTTTTTTTTTTTTTTTTTTTTTTTTTTTTTTTTTGAGACAGAGTTTCACTCTTGTCACTCAGGCTGGAGTGCAATGGCCTGATCTCGGCTCACTGCAACCTCCCTCTCCTGGGTTCAAGCGATTCTCCTGCCTCAGCCTCCCAAGTAGCTGGGATTACGGGCACACGCTCCCACACCCAGCTAATTTTTTGTGTGTTTTTTTTTTTAGTAGAGATGGGATTTCATGATGTTGGCTGGGCTGGTCCCAAACTCCTGACCTCAGGTGATCCACCTGCCTCAACCTCCCAAAGTGCTGGAATTATAGGTGTGTGCCACCACACCTGGCATTTTTTATTTATTTTTTATTTATTTATTTTTTTGAGACAGGGTCTTGCTATGTCTCCCAGGCTGGAATGCACTGGTGCAATCTTGGCTCACTGCAACCTCCACATCCCAGGCTCAAGTGATCCACACACCTCAGCCTCCCCAGTAGCTGGGACCACAGGCATGCACCACTATATCCAGCAACTTTTTGTATTTTTGGGTTTCGCCATATTGCCTAGCCTGAGCTAGAACGCCTGGACTCAAACAACCCTTTTTCTCAGCCTCCCAAAGTGCTGGGATTACAGGCATGAGCTACCGTGACCAGCCGGTTCCCAAGATTTTAACACTGGGCTAGAACTAGGTCCTCTAAGTGCTAGCAATTATCCTTCACACTTCCAAAATTAGCTCAAAAATGCCCACGCTCTTAAGAACAGGGTCAGGAGCACCTGACCATTTTGAAGAGATAATTTCCTCAGATGAGAAGCCACATAAATAGTCATTATGTGCATCCCCTCCTGCCGCCTCTTAGAAGCCAAGTATGATTTAATGTATTTTAGGAACTAAAGTTCAAAATGTGAATTTCCCGTGTAGAAAAAAAAAAATCTGTCAGAAAGCACTTAGGAAAAGGCATGGCAGTCAGATCAAATAGTGTTCAAAAATCTGTCCTTGGCCCTCTTTTCTGATTTTCCTTGACAATGTCATTCAAACTCGAGCTTGTGATATAGGATCACTACCCTGCCTGTGGCAGCAGCCTCGCCGCATCTCTGGAGAGCTGGGTTCCAAGTCTCTACTACCCACTGGAGATCCACCTATAACACTGTGAAATCAACATATCTCAGAGGGAAGAGACCATGTCTCTGCTCTTCCAGCCAACCCTACCTCCTTATGTCTTGCCTGGGACCCCTACTTGCATTCATGTTACTACCATCCTATTGGTCATCTAGGCTTGAAAACACTAAGTCCATAATTTTTAACATTTTTTTTTTTTTTTATTGAGATAAGGTC
The DNA here is from genome assembly GCF_002776525.5 of Piliocolobus tephrosceles. NCBI lineage: Eukaryota > Metazoa > Chordata > Mammalia > Primates > Cercopithecidae > Piliocolobus > Piliocolobus tephrosceles. The sequence goes on from NC_045449.1 coordinate 34,574,163, forward strand.
TGGCTCTCTCACCCAGGCTGGAGTGCAGTGGTGCAATCTCAGCTCACTGCAACTTCTGCTTCCCGGGCTCAAGCCATTCTCCCATCTCAGCCTCCCGAGTAGCTGGCACTACAATACAAGCACGTGCCATCACACCTGGCTAATTTTTTAATTTTTTGTAGAGATAGGGTTTTGCCATATTGCCCAGGCTGGCCTCAAACTTGTGAGCTCAAACAACCCACTTGCCTCAGCCACTCAAAATGCTGGGATTATAGGCTCCAGCCACCACACCCGGGCTTCCTTAGCCTTTGTTGAAATCTCAGACACCTTTGAGGTTGGATGGGAGGTATGGACTCTCCCCAGGAAAAGAAGCATTCACACAAATATTCGCTCAAAATTTCAGGAGGTCTTTAGGCTCCCCTAGCTAAGCAATCTTGATTACTCTTTTATTTCCTAATAATACCTGCTCAAAAACCTTCAGTGGCTCCCCACTATCCATAAAATATGTCCATGTTTCTTAACTTAGAGCAAACCACCACCTGACTGCAGCTTCTCTTTCTAAAATAAATGGGTTAGGCTGGGCGCTGTGGCTCACACCTATAATCCCATCACTTTGGGAGGCCGAGGTGAGTGGATCATTTGAGATGAGAAGTTCAAGACCAACCTGGCCGATATGGTGAAACCCCATCTCTACTAAAAATACAAAAATTTGCTGGGTGTAGTGGTGCATGCCTGTAATCCCAGCTACTGGGGAGACTGAGGCAGAAGAATCGCTTGAACCCAGGAGGCAGAGGTTGTGGTGAGCCGAGATCGCACCACTGCACTCCAGCCTGGGTAACAGAATAAAGCTCCATCTCAAAAATTAAAACAAAACAAAACAAAGCAAAATAAAACAAAACAAAATAAAATAAAACAAAACAAAATGAAATAAAATAAAACAAAACAAAACAAAAATAAAATACAATAGTTAACACGTGCAAAACCCGGTAATGGCACCAAGTGAACTGTGGAAGTGTTAGCTATTACTGTTGTTGTGTCCTGTGTTTCAGCCCACCTAATGTCTCACTTGTCCCTTTACCTTTGCATGTCCTGTGTTCACTCCATCTGTGTCTTTTTATTCTCTCCCTGCCAATCACGTGTCCCAGTATCCCTAAGTCCCCCAGTCTTCTCAGATCAGTTTCCTTAACTGGAACTCCCATCCTATAGGCAACTCGATCTCTTCTTCAATATTTCTGAACCCACCCAGGGCTATTTCACCTTCTCCAGAAGTAAGCATTCAGTATATGTTAGCTGAATGGTAAGTGGTCATCATGACCATCATAGCTAACCCGTGCCCAATGCTTACTTCTGGGGTTTATCTCTTCCTGCTCTGAATACCTGTCCTGGCTTTTCCTCCAGAGACTCTGGCTGTTGCACAGCTGTGGGAACCTCCAACTCCTTGTCACCACAAACATGAACACAGCCTCCCTCTCATCTCCCCCACTAAGCTGTGTTATTGTATGTAACCTGGCAGCCAGAGCCATCTTTTTAAAATGTCATAAATCAGCTTGTCACTCGTCTAATCAGAACCTTTTAATAGCTTCCCATCATACATAGAATAAAATCCAAATCGCTTCTTTAGCAGCAAACCATATATCTTCTTGTACCTAGGGAAAGACTTAAGTTTTGTGGGTCCTGGAACTTACATAATTTATGGAGGGAGGAGCTTCTTTACGAAAAAAATATAAAATCACAAATATTGCTACTTTTATTTTTATTTATTTTTAATTTTTTTTTTTTTTTTTTTTTTTTTTTTTTTTTTTTTTTA